>NC_137160.1:54881511-54949959 GCF_951394435.1 Stenella coeruleoalba | reverse complement strand
GAGATCTAGGACAGCTATGATTACTCCATCAGAAAATACCCATTTTCGGGTAATTCCCAGCGAGGACAACCTCCTAAGTGAAGTTGAGAAGGATGCTTCCATGGGGGAGACGGTCTGTACCATCGTGAAGCCCAAGCCCCGGGCCCCAGGGAAGCAGAGGAGTGGAGCAGCCCTGGCATCGGGGCCTCGGGAGCCCCCCGAGGGGTCGGATGCCCACCACCCTCCTCCCCCGTCCTTCGCCGAGGCACCCTCAGAAGCTAAACCAGCCGCTAAAGCCGACTCGCCCTCGAAGAAAAGAGGTAATTGGTGGTTTGGTTTGGCCTCGGCTGCCCGAAATCTAGGTGGTAAATCTCTCCAGGGTTTCAGTTAATACTCGGGGGCTGCCGTTGTGTCTGTGCTCCTGACTGGGACCTGCCGCACTCAGAGGGGGCTCAGGCGCCCCTGGAGGTAACTCTGACCTCCTCCCTCTCCCGGCCGTGGCTGCTCAGGCCCCTGAGAAGCATTTATTGAAAAACTTACGAAAGCATTAAAATCAGTGAATGACTAAAGTTAACCCCTTTAATGACTAGGTGTGTCAATAACGTGACGTAGAATCCCAGACAGTTACGTTTAACAGAAAAAATTAGACTAGAGAAATGCTCACACCTGAAACATCTGGTTAGTTGAGGCCAAGCTACTGTACTTTTGGTGCAGTAATATGGACCTTAAATAAATGCACACCAGTTACTAGTGTGTGTTCTCTTCCTTTGATTGTTGATTGGAATCCTCTAACAGTTAGAAGACAGGGTGCAGCTCCTGGCTCTGCAGCTCTCACTTTGGAAAGTAGTTGACATCCATCAGAACATTCTTACTGTTGAAAAATATAAAGTTGACATTGATACTGGTTACAGTATATCTGAACACTGGCTTTGGGCCTATTTTTAGGGAAGTAAAACCTTCCCTAAAAATATTCAATTGTCACATAGAGCCAAACACCTACTTCACTTTGCAAAACATGCCAGCACCATAAGTTAGACGATCACAAACTGACTTAATAGCCACTACAGGTATGGGCCTTCAGGGTCACTCAGAAGCAGTTCATTTAAAATAAAAGAATATGACTGTCAGGGGTGTTTGTGGCCACATGTGCTCACCCGGCCGGTGAGGAACTAGGTACCTGCTTCTTCCTAGCTCAGCCCATCTTCTCAAATCACGTGTGCTACTCTAAGAACTGCTAAGGGGGTATCCCGTGTTCCGGTTTTAGTCCAGGGAATAATGACCCCTGTTCTCGGCACTCAAGGCAGGAATAGACTGGAGAGATAGAACACCGAGTGGTGGTTTCCACCATGGATTTGGCCTCATTCTTTTTTCCCCCAACTTTTTTTTTTTTTTTTGCGGTACGCGGGCCTCTCACTGTTTGTGGTCTCTCCCGTCGCGGAGCACAGGCTCCGGACGCGCAGGCTCAGCGGCCATGGCTCACGGGCCCAGCCGCTCCACGGCATGTGGGATCTTCCCAGACCGGGGCACGAACCCGCGTCCCCTGCATCGGCAGGTGGACTCTCAACCACTGCACCACCAGGGAAGCCCTGCATTTGGTTTTTGTGTTTAACCTTTTTTGTTTAGAACAGCTCGTGTGCTTGTGCGCACACGAGCGCACACACGCACACACCCGCCACTACCACTCTTTCCCTCTCTGCACCCATGTTACTGACCTTTTGAAGAGCCCAGGCTATTGTCTTGTGTACTTACTTTCTCACAGTCTGGATGTATCTGATTGTTTTTTCAAAGGGACATTCCCGTATTTCCTTAAACTGGAACTTAAGTCTTCTAACATTAAAAAAGTAAAAATAAACAAGTGAAACTAAGTTTAGTAACGTATTCTATCTAAAGCAGTAATTTCAAACTATTATAGTTTTAACAAGTAATTAATGTAGACGTTATGGAGCTATTTTACATTTTTTATAGTAAGCCTTGGAAAGCTGGTATGTGTTTTTCGTTTTTTTTTAAACATCATTGTTCTTTGGATATATACAAATTAAAACCAGAATGACCAGAATAAAAATAGTAGCGCCATCATATGTTGGTGAGGAAGCAGAGGCATTGGATCATAATTTTGGGAAAATATACCAGACAAGTGAAAATTACGTTCACACAAAAACCTGTGCGGTAATTTTAATAGCAGATTTATACTTGATAGTCTCAAACTAGAAATAACCCAGATGTCCTTTGAATGGTGAATGGTTAAGCAACCTGTAATAAGTGCTTCATACCATGAAATACTAAGGGAAGAAAAGGAACAAACTAGTGATAATACGCAAGAACTTGGATGAATCTGAGGAAATTATGATGAGTAAAGATAGCAAGCAAGCCAATGTGAAGAAGTTACATGTGGTATGATTCTATTTATATAACATGCTTGAAGTTACCAAGTTAGAGAAGGGAAGAACAGATTAGCGGCAGCTGGGGGTTAGCAGTGGGGTGGGGGAGGGAACAAGAGAGAAGTGGGTAGAGCTGTAAACGGTCACAGCAGGATCTGTGTGGTGACAGTATTTTATATTGACTGTGATGGTAGACGCATGAAATGCACGTGTTGAAATAGCACAGAACTAAAGATAAACACGCACACACTTCTCACGTTTTACAGACCTCACTCAGATTAGGTCAGGTCACGTGCACAGCAGCCACGTGTGGCAGTGATGAGTGGGCAGCACAGCTCTAGAGGCGTGATTGGATTTGGGTTAAATATTCTTTATTTTTTGAATTGAAGATGCTCCCTACTGCATCTCATCATGTCCCACTATGAGATGCTAACCGTGATCCTGTGTCGAAGGCGTTGACTGCCAGGTTTGCCCACGGTGAGGGGTCCTGCCCTCGGCAGGCACCGAGTGAGCACCCTGTTCCCCGCAAGCCTCCCCTCGTGGCTTTAGAATTATGGCCTCTTTCTCCATGCTGGTAGTCACATCAGGTTCGGGTTCGGTCTCCTTTGTTCGTGCTGTAAATATAATAAACGTTAACCTTCAAGTGTAAACGATTTAGGGCCCAGGATTATTCACGTGAGAGCAGGTGAAAGAATGCGTGACTCAGCGCGTGTTTATTGGGCGGCTGTCAGGAGTGCGACCCTGACGCCCTCTTCCATTCGCGTGGATGATGAGAACCCACACAGGGAAAGAGGTTAGTTGACACCTTTAAAAATACAACGTAATTCCAATCGTGGTCTGTTTTATTCCTTGCAAACCTTTGTTTTCTTGCAGAGTTGTAAATGAAGAATAACCAAGTTCTCATCTCCAATGGTTTTTTTTTTTTTTAAACAAAAACAGGTGTCCACAAGAGAAGCCAGCACCAGGGACCTGATGATATTTACCTGGATGACCTGAAGGCGCTAGAACCTGAGGTCGCAGCTCTCTATTTCCCCAAAAGGTAGTGGATTTTAGATTGAAGAGTGGGCAGCTCTGAAATATTCTCTGTGTTTCTAGAGCAGAGCATTCTGTCTGAGAAAAAAGAGCATGGGGATGGTATCCTTTAGCTAATAAGTTGGATGATTGCTTCAGATTTTGGAAAATTCAGAAATTGTACATGTGTTGTTTTGACTGTAGTGATTTGAAATTAATAATTTACCTATTTATGAAAAGATTTTCAATACAGTAAGAAGGTAAGGTGTACTAGTGAAGCCTACGTAAGGGCCTAACAGTGGGTGTGACTTCAGTTTAGCAACTCCTGTTCATTAGCATTTGTTTCCTTTACTATGTATTTTAAAGGTAAAATATCTTTATTCAGAGATGCTTTGCAAAGAAGGCCTCCACTCTTCAGTGAGTCTCCGCTTGCAGTCCTGGGTCTGGTGGGGCCCCTTCTAGGGCCTGCGCACCCCTGGAGCTCAGCTCTCCGCAACCCCTGGCACCCCCTCCCCCTTCTCCTCCGTGACTCTCACCTTGGAATAACACCGAGATCTCAGCAGCGATAGACTTGCACTGTTTTCCCAAGGTCACTTCCATTCTTGGGGAAATTCCATGATAATACTCCATCTATGATTATAAAAAAACAATTTACTTTTCTCGTGAGAAGTATGGCTTGAATATACTGAGCCATAGTCACACATAATTAAACATTTTTAGGTAAATTATTGAATAGCATGTCTTAAGTTTTTATTTAAAATAGAAAGATGGGATTGAAAAGAAGATACTTAAATTTTTACAGATAGTTTTGGAAGATCCTTAAAACTCCTTCCTAGCTTTCTGCCCTACATTGTCTCCAAGTATCCACTTCTTTTGAAGTAATAGCTGGGTTTTTAAGGTGAGAGAACTGAAAACTGGTCCTTTTTTTTTTCCAATAAGAAAGTTAAAATGTAAGCTGTCTTAAAATTATCTCTTTGTTTCCAATCTCCCAGTCCTTAATCATTTATTTACGCTGGGATTCCTAAGACAGATTTCTTAGTTTCCCTTTTAAAAAATGGGGAAGCGTGACTACTGCAGTGGGGCCTCCCTGTGCTGTTATAACTTCACCATCTGGGACCGTTGCCATTCACCAAGCCTTACCTCAGAAGCTGGTTGTTTCTAGAGACATTCATCAACACTGAGAGACAGTGAGATTATTGAAATGCTTGTAAGCATTTGTTTTATCATCGTGGCCATTGCCGTCTTGACTGAATAGCCAGTATTTGTAATTAGAGCTCAACTTTGCCCTAAATCACATCAGTCTCTTGGGTTTGGCGGCCTGTTGAGTCAGGTGGGTCCTCTGTGCATTTAAGTGGTGGCGTCGGTGAGGGTCACACCAGCTGCTCTGACTGATAAAACTCAAGACCTTGGTGGCTTGACCACAGCAGTTGATTTCTTGCTCACGTGATGCTGTTCTAGTGCTGGTGTTTGGTGGGAGGCCTTGCACACAGGCTCAGGAGCGCAAGCTCCTTCCATCCTGAGCCTCCACCATGCCCTCCGGGGCCTCAGTGGGGAAAGGAGAGGATCACGTGGGGCAGTTTACTCAGGGGCCCAGCTTGGGGAGGACACAGCACACGCCTTCTGTCCACATGGACAGCTCAGTCATCTGATCAAGTGGCCACACGTGACTGCAGGGGGGGCCTAGCCGTGTGCCTAGGAGGTTGAAGACAAGGGTGTTTGTGTTTTACTCCAGGGGTCGGCCTGCACTGGGACCCCAGCGTAACAGCAGGTTTTGCTGCTTTAGGTGGCTTTGGCTTTTTCACCATTTCCAGTGAGGAACACATTCTGTTGATCCGATTGATCTCAGTATTGTGATATGTGTGTACATTGCTCTTAGGAGAGAGAATTCCCAAAAACCTAAAGCTTTCTTCAGAGGCTCAGATACAAAACATGATCCTGTTCGAAACTGCTTTCTATTTATGACATAGCTGTACTCTGCTGCCACCTACTGTTCAAATTTCAGATTTTTCCCTAACGGTCATATAACTTCACTGGATAGCCCATACATTCATATAGTGGCTTTTTTTAAAAAAAAAAAGTAAAAGAATTTGAAAATTCTGGAACAGTATTTCAATGTGACGTTGAAATAGAGCAGTAAACATTCATGACTAACAGACTTAACGGCGTCATTTCCTTGGGTTTTTTTTCTCTCAAACTTATGCTCCATTACAGAAAGTTTCCTTTAGGATCAGCTTCTAAAACCTTATTTAGAAAAGTGAAAATATTGAATACCCTCGACTTTGGTTCTGGCGCTCACTAGTGTAAAACAGCTTATTTCTAGTTTCTCACTACATTTTCTTTCTTGAGGTGTGTCTAGGCTCCTGAGAATTTTCACTTGGTTAATTTCTTTGTTGTATTTCGTGAAGTAACAGATGATTTAGAAAAGCCTTGTTTTTAAAAATAATACAACCTTGGACTACAGCATTTTCTACAGGATGTATATAGCACTGCAGCCTTTTCTAGGAAGTTAAGATCAAAAGGTTTTCAAACATCAGATTTTTCTTAATTACTCTGTCATTTTCATCATACGATGTAAATAAATGCTTATAACTCTTTTGCCCCTTTAAGTCAGAGCTGCCACCTTTGAAAAGTTCGCATTACTGTGAATGACGGTAGTGATGTTTGTGACGTGTTCGCTGTATCCAGTTAATTCCTCAGCAGTGCTGTTAGGTCATTTCAGGGTCATCTGTGATAGGATTTTCAGCACTCCCTAAGGAAAGCCGCGTCCGATGGCAGGTCAGCCTGCTCCTGTTCACAGCACCCAGGGAGCCCTGTGGTTGGGAAGCTGGGAACGCGGGCAGCTGTGTGAAGGCCATGCTTTCCTCCCGCAGCGAGTCGGAGCCCGGCTCCAGGCAGTGGCCCGAGTCCGACACGCTCTCTGGCTCCCAGTCCCCACAGTCTGTGGGCAGCGCGGCCGCCGACAGCGGCACCGAGTGCCTCTCAGACTCTGCCATGGACTTGCCCGACGTCACCCTGTCCCTCTGCGGGGGCCTCAGCGAGAACGGAGAGATTTCTAAAGGTAGGCCAGCAGTCACGCCTGCCCCACTGAGAAAGCAGCCTTGAGCCGTTGTGGGAATCCAGCTCACGGGGTCTTGTGCAGGTAACCGGGGTCCCCCTTTGCTGTCGGACTCTTGGCCCTTCACTTAGGTACCTTGTGTTGGGGTGACGCCACAGGTAAATGGGTGGCAGATGGCACGTGTCTGGGGCCGAGGTCTTGGGCGGCCCGCCTGCTGGGCGGCCGGGGTCAGTGCAGCTCTGGCCACCTTCTCTTCTGTAAGGTTGTTGGAAGAGTAGTTGTGGGACTGGGGCCTGGCTGCCCCAAGTCTGAGACAGGAGAGGAGGGCCTGAGGCTGCCAAAATTGATTGTCTTCTGAGTAGATGGATGTTGCTGGCTAAAGGTAGAAGGGATTACTTTCTGTCTCATCTTGAGAGTTGGCGCAGGAGAGTAAAGGTGCTCAAGACAAGACAAGGGAGCTGCTTAGCGGGGCCGGTTCAGACGACTCTGCTGTGGCTTGAGCAGCCGTGTGTACGTCTGTCCCAAGTTATTTGGCCTTTCTGGTTTTCCCTCCTTTTGTAAACTGAACTCTTCTTAATGTTTTCTCAGTTTGGCTAGTGGCCCTTGATTGACTTTCCTCTAAGGAAAGATTTTCTTTTTACAACTAACATCATCCTTCATCTTCTGCGTGTGGCAGGCCAGGCACCCTGAGCCTCACGTCTGTGCTTCCCTGAATCTTCTTTTTCTTAGCGTCACAGGGTGATCGCTGTGCCTCTTTTCCACCTCTTAATTCTATTTGTTTGTTTTACTTTTTGCTAGAAATTAAGAGCGTGTTATTACGGCCAGTGGTTCCCTCTAGGGACAAAGTTAAATAGGTCACATTTTAATTATAATCCTCATAAGCCTTCACTTTAAAAAATATAGGTGGAGGAGGGGATATACAATTTATGTAAACTATAAAATTTATACTTAAAAAGAATATTGTTCACTTAGGTAGAGTTTGTCATTGGGGGAGGCAGAAACGGCAAGTAAAAGTAATAAATATACAGACTGCCAGGAGGAGCAACCCCAGGGAGAATTGCCTCTGCTGGCCTGCATCAGAGCGCAGGGTTGCGATCAGCATACAGAAGTTCATGCGCAGTTCTCGTTTATTCTGCAAGAGCTTGGAATTTATTTCTTGACGAGACCCTACGCCAAATTCTGGTGTGTGTTTGGTTTCTTTCCTCCAAGCATTGTAAAATGTTCTGATTGTTTTTTCTAACGTAGCTTGTACTTGTGCACTTAATGCTGTAAGACCCCCACGAGTATTCCCCAGGTATGCAGTCTCTCCTGCTTAGAAGAATGAAGCTCAGTTTTCACTGGTTACGGAGTGGAGCGTGTGCACGTCTGTGCCTTCATATCTTCCTCCCTCTCGCCACATCTGTAATCTATTTTCCTAGGAGTCCTGGTTTATCCCTTTCTCCCATTTTTCTTTTTTTTAATTTTTTTTACATCTTTATTGGAGTATAATTGCTTTACAATGGTGTGTTAGTTCCTGCTTTATAACAAAGGGAATCAGTTATACATATACATATGTTCCCATATCTCTTCCCTCTTGCGTCTCCCTCCCTCCCACCCTCCCTATCCCACCCCTCCAGGCGGTCACAAAGCACCGAGCTGATCTCCCTGTGCTATGCGGCTGCTTCCCACTAGCTATCTACCTTACGTTTGGTAGTGTATATATGTCCATGCCTCTCTCTCTCGCTTTGTCACAGCTTACCCTTCCCCCTCCCCATATATCCTCAAGTCCATTCTCTAGTAGGTCTGTCTGTGTCTTTATTCCTGTCTTACCCCTAGGTTCTTCATGACATTTTTTTTTCTTAAATTCTATATATGTATGTGTTAGCATACGGTATTTGCCTTTCTCTTTCTGACTTACTTCCATTTTTCTTTGTTTGTTTGTTTGGTTTTTGGTTTTTAGTTTTGTTTTATCCCATCTGCGGGAGGAGTGGTAGCAGAGGAGGAGTAGAAAAGAAGTGTTCTTTCTTGTCCTGGGGGGGAAAAAACCTCAAGTGTCTGACATTTGCTTTTGATGCATATAAGAAAGTTAGTTGGTGGGTTTCTTGTTAGTTTGTTTTAAAGGACTTTTCAAAAATCTTATCGTCCCTTCAATGTAGGTGGTATTGTGATAATCTCATATGGGTATTTGTCTATGTAAGCGCTAACCAAGTGGATAATTATTGTTTTACCCTGCAGAGAAATTTATGGAGCATATCATTACTTACCATGAATTTGCAGAAAACCCTGGACTTATAGACAATCCCAACCTTGTAATACGGATATATAACCGGTAAATACTCTTGCTTTTGTAATTATTAAATACTCTTGCAGGTTTTTTTCCCCAAGTGCTGTTTTTAACCATTACAGTCTTTCTTGCTATAAAATATGACATTTCATATAAACGAGCTAATGGGCAGTGAGTGACTCTGAAGTGAAGGTAAAGCCTCAGCTTTATTTTCAAATGAGGTGTTGAAATGCTACTCTGTTTTATATTGGGTGGGCCAAAAAGTGCCTTCAGTTTTTTAAGTAAAATTAAAGGCACATTTTTCATTTTCACCAAGAACTTTATTGAACAACGTATTCACCCTTTTGTTCCACTACCTTCTGCCATTTTTCAGGCAACTTTGTAATTCCATCTTCCCAAAACTTTTTATCTTTTTTGAGCAAAGAACTGTTCCAGGTGCCTTTTGCAGTCTTCCAGGGAATTGAAAATTTCTTCCATTAAGAGAATTTTGTAAAGACCGAAATGAATGGAAATCCGAAGATGCAATGTCTGGTGAATACGGCAGATGAATCAGAACTTCCCAGCCAAGCTGTAACAGTTTTTGCCGGTCATCAAAGAAATATGCGGTCTTGTGTTATCCTGGTGGAAGATTACCCGTTTTCTGTTGATTAATTCCAGTCGCTTTTTGTCAAGTGCTGCTTTCAAGTTGGTCTAATTGGGAGAGGTACTTGTTGGAATTAATCATTTGGTTTTCCGGAAGGAGCTCATAATAGAGGACTCCCTTCCATCCCCACCACATATACAACATCACCTTCTTTGGATGAAGACTGGCCTTTGGTGTGGTCGGTGGTGGTTCATTTCGCTTGCCCCACGCTCTCTTCCGTTCCACATTGTTGTACAGTATCCACTTTTCATCGCCCATCACAATTTGCTTTAAAAACGGAATGTTTTCATTACATTTCAATAGAGAATCACATGCAGAAATATGGTCAAGAAGGTTTTTTTCCCTTAACTTATGGGGAACCCAAACATCAAAGCGATTCCCATGACCAGGCTGGTGCAGATGATTTTCATACTCATACTTTGAGTATGTCAGCTATCTCCCATGTGGTATAACGTTGATTGTTCTCAATGATGGTTTTGGTTTGATTGCTGTCAACTTCAGCTGGTCTGCCCTGACTGTGGAGCATCATCCAGCGAAAATCTCCAGCACGAAACTTCACAAACCACTTTTGAAACGTTCAGTCACAGCACCTTCTCCATACACTGCACAAATCTTTGTATGCGTTTCAGTTGCATTTTTACCTTTCTTGAAATCATAAAGCATAATATGCCGAAAATGTTGCTTTTTTCTTCCAGCTTCAGTGTTAAAATGGCTACACAAAAATTCACCAATTTTGATGTCTTTCTTTCTTTTAAATTTATTTATTTTTGGTTGCATTGGGTCTTCGTTGCTGCGCGCAGGCTTTCTCTACTTGCGGCGAGTGGGGGCTACTCTTCGTTGTGGTGTGTGGGCTTCTCATTGCGGTGGCTTCTCTTGTTGCGGAGCACGGGCTCTAGGTGCGCAGGCTTCAGTAGTTGTGGCGCGTGGGCTCAGTAGTTGTGGCTCACGAGCTCTAGAGCACAGGTCAGTAGTTGTGGCGCACGGACTTAGTTGCTCCACAGCATGTGGGATCTTCCTGGACCGGGGATCGAACCCCTGTCCCCTGCATTGGCAGGCGGGTGCTTAACCACTGCGCCACCAGGGAAGCCCCATAAGTCTTTTTTTAAATGCATGCTGATGTGACACCTGTCACAATACAGTCTAACAAAATTGTTTCAAATGAAGTTAAAAGACAACTGAGTGCTACTAGAGCCATCCTGCGGAAATAACCGAGCGAACCTTTTGGCCCACCCAGTACATTGTGCTGCTTCTCTGCTCAGAGAAGTTTGGCTTGAAGCAAAGATTACTTATGTGGCAAGCAACCGAGCTGATCATCTTTTCATTGAAGAGAATAAGGCATTTTATGTGGTATTTCTCCCTCCCGCCCTCTCCTCTCTTGTGTGACGGTCTTGCACGGTTTTACTCTCACAGTTACTACAACTGGGCGTTGGCGGCTCCCATGATCCTCAGCCTGCAGGTCTTCCAGAAGAGCTTACCTAAGGTGAGATCCTCCGCTGTTTGTTGCCCCCCTCAGAGGTATCTACAGTATGTAGTGCTTCGAAAAATCCAGATGTGCATATTTCTAAACTGGGTACTGTTCAGTTTGATTTAATATTCTAAAATTAGTATTATCACTCAAATCATCTCATACCCCAAAGTGTAGGAAATTACCTGGGCTGCCATATCTTTGCCATTTTTACTAGATATTTATACCGGTTTCTGATGATATATGAAGGTTGAGAGATTTTACTGATTGTTAGTTAAATATAGGATAAGTGAAAACATTTCCTCCCGTTAATAAGGCAAGAAGCAGCAAGAAGAGGGTGATGTGGCCGCCAGAAGCGTGGCATCGGTGTGGTTCACTCAGCTGGTGGTTAAAACATGTAGAACATGAAGCTTTGCTCTGCATCTGTCCACCAGGACGACATCATCAGCCTAGCTGGTCCTCGTAACTCATGAGAACCATGTTTCCCAAGGGTAGAGAAATGAGAGCAGGCTGCCTGCCAGCCCCTAAGAGGGCTGCTCCTACGTAGCCAGACCACCCAATCTCATACCACAGAACTGCCACAAAA
Source organism: Stenella coeruleoalba (assembly GCF_951394435.1). Lineage (NCBI taxonomy): Eukaryota > Metazoa > Chordata > Mammalia > Artiodactyla > Delphinidae > Stenella > Stenella coeruleoalba. The sequence goes on along the minus strand of NC_137160.1, from coordinate 54,938,579 downwards.
GAGGACACTGTCCATCTTTCAGAGAAGTCTGGGAGGTGTGGAAAGCGTTGCTCACCATCCTGCACATTAATGGTTGAAAGGAGTCGAGTGCCTTGTGACTGACAGATGGCTAGACTCACCTGTGTTGATTGTTTTCAGGCCACAGTTGAGTCCTGGGTCAAAGATAAGATGCCAAAGAAATCTGGTCGCTGGTGGTTTTGGCGTAAGAGAGAGAGCATAACCAAACAGGTAACTGAGCTGGAGGTGATCCTTTCCATGGGCTGAAAAGAAGTGAATCTTCTTTTTGCCAAGCACAAGTCAAGTTGGGCCACATGATGCTCTTTTAATAATAGTAGTCACCGTGTTTAAACAGTTACGTGTGCAGGGCTGATGCTAGGTGCTTCCCATGCTGCATTACCTCTCACCTTTACGACAGCCCAGCAGCGTAGGTGTTTGGATTCCTGTTTTACAGGTGAGGAAGCTGGAGCACAAGGAGGTGATGTAGCTTGACCGAGGGCACGTAACTGGTGAGGGCTGGAGCTGGGCTGTGACCTTAAGTCTGCCCCAAGAGCTGATGCCGTTTCCATGGTGCCGCGTCACCGGCTGGAAAGCCAGAGCTTGCCACCTTCCGCCGCTGGAGGGAGGGGCATCAGTCCCCTCTGTTCTGCAGGTCCGGCATCCCTGCCGTGGACCTAGTTTTATTATGCTGTGTGACTGAGCTGGTGCGCTCTCAACAATTCCTGCCCCTGACTTTGTGGAGGCAGCTTTCTGCACAAACAGCATATGACTTCTCTCTCAGGTTTCTGTCCTTTTGGCTCAAACTAGAGGAAGTTTGTTTCTTAAGCGTTTTTAAGTTGCGGATTCAGAAAGCAGTTTTGCTCGTTCCTGGAGAGAGCTACTGTACTGAGGAACTTTTGCTTGTCCGTACGGGGAGAACTGCACATTGTCATTGTTATCTTGCCGTTCCAGCTGCCAGAGGCCAAGGAAGGGAAATCGGAGGTGCCACCGCCCATCGACCGGCCGTCGAGCGCGAAGGAGCCAGCCAGTGGCAGGTGGGGGCCCCCGGTCTCTCCAGGCTCCCCCGCCTCGGCCACTGCATTCAAGCTGACGTTGGCCGTTTTGTTTAATTCTTAGTCAGAAATGTCTTTGTCCTGTGGACGTGCATGACAGTCAGTGGCTTCCTTCTGCTGCTCAGTTAGCAGATGATAACTTCCGCTTTTCTTTAAAAAATATCATCAGCTTCAGGACTCCCCTGGCGGTCCAGCGTTAGGACTCAGCACTCTCACTGCTGGGGCCCCAGGTTCAGTCCCTGGTCAGGAAACCAAGATTCCGCAAACCGTGCCGTGTAGCATGGGGGTGTGTGTGGGGTGTGTGTGCGCGCGTGTGCGTGTGCGTAGACTATGTCATCAGCTTACAGTAAATATACTCCTCACTGCTTTCTGAATACCTTGCTCCTGTCCTGGAGCCATGGACTCGGATGCCCTGAAATGCAGGCCTTTGGGAAGCAGATCTTGCGGAATTGTGAGATGTGCTGTCCCTGGTGCCCTGCTCCCTGGCTGTCAGGCACAGCAGGGGAGATGTAACAGGATCTGAGTTGGGCATGGGTCCCTTTCATTTCTTGGAAGGAGTAGAGCTGCCTTGGACATGTGGATTGGCTGCCCCGTGGATTGGTGCCACGACATACCCCATTCTTGTTTCTGCCACCCTGTTTCTTCCTCCATCAGGTTCTTTTCTCTTCCCTTTTCTCTAAACACTTGGGTTTGTCTATCTTCTTGCTCTTTACCCTCTTCTTTTGAAAGGACTGTATAAAATCTTGTTAGTTTCTTAAATCACTAAGAAAGATTTTAAAGATTTGTATCTTTAGAAACATACACATCCTTTTCAACAAGAATCAGCGGGCCTAGTAGCATTCACTGGTTGTAGCAGAAAATGGCCAGTCACAGTGGGCGAGTAACCGCCGGCCAGTTGTAGAGGGAGGAGGAATACGCAGGTGTGTACCCTGGGTCTGGGGAACGGCTCCTCCGAGAATGGATTTGGGATCTCTTTCTCTTCTTGATCCTAAATGAAAAGCTGTCGTCTGTAAAACGTCCCGCTGCCTCTTCAGTAACGGGGTTGTGTTGAACAGGCCGGCTGAGGAAGACTCGTCGAGTGACGAGGGGTCCCAGGAGCTGGAAGAATCCATCCAAGTGGACCCCATCCCTACGGAGCCACCGAGCCACAGCAGCACCACCTCCTATAAGAAGTCTCTTCGTCTGTCCTCAGACCAGATCGTGAGTTGCATGTGGTCTGGGTGGATCCAAGTCACGTGAGCTCAGTAACTGTTTAACTCGACGGGTCTCCTCTCCTGTCCGCCTGGCCCCAAGCCTTACACACGTGGCCCAGCGTGTGGTCGTGGAAATGCTCACCTATGTCCGGGACAGCAGCGTCCCTCACACTGGGACCACCTGAGGACCTGCAGCACGCTTCCTCCTCCTTCACCCCCGGGCCTCCCACCTCCGTGTCTGGGAGTGAACCAGGGCATCTGTGTTCTCAGCCTGTTTCCAGGATGAATGTTTTTTTTGTTGTTGTTTGTTTTTCTAAAGAATTGTGTTGCATTCTTTTTCCTTTTTTAATTAATTTTTGGCTGTGTTGGGTCTTCGTTTCTGTGCGAGGGCTTTCTCTAGTTGGGGCAAGCGGGGGCCACTCTTTTTTTTTTTTTTCGGGGGCCACTCTTCATCACAGTGCGCGGGCCTCTCACTGTCGCAGCCTCTCTTGTTGCGGAGCATAGGCTCCAGACGCGCAGGCTCAGTTAGTTGTGGCTCACGGGCCTAGTTGCTCCGCGGCATGTGGGATCTTCCCAGACCAGGGCTCGAACCCATGTCCCCTGCATTGGCAGGCAGATTCTCAACCACTGTGCCACCAGGGAAGCCCCCTCCAGGATGAATCTTACACGTCTGGCCCAGCACTGGGCCACACACTGTCTTTTAGGAGCCACAACCATAGGGAAATGACATTTTCTTACTTAGATGCAGTTTCCCCCTTCCTTTTTACTTCCCACTCCCTGACTTCCACCCATTTTCAATATGAAATTGTCCTGCTGTGCTCCAGGGCAGTCCCGGGTACAGAGGAAAAGGTTGGCGGGGGGCGGGGCGGGTTGTGATCAGAAGAGTGCCTGGCACCTAACACATGGTTCAGGCAGTGGCTCGTGTGAGCCATGGGCGCAGCCCCGAGCCATCCTTCCTGAGCTGGGATCCCAAAACGCTGCTGCTGGTTTGGGGAATGTTCAGATTCTGTTCCAAAACTGTGTTTTCCGCTGATTTTCTTAGCTTTTTTTTTTTTTTTTAAATAGTTACTATGTCTTGTGTATTTCCGTCCGTTCTTTCTGTGTTCACACACACACATTTATGTATTTAAGAGGCTGGGATCCTTTTTCACGTAACATTGTATCATAAGCAGTTTCTCTGACCACGTATTCCTGGAAAGTGTGACTTAATTGTTGCATGTAATTCCATCCAAGTGATGTGCTATTAATTTTCAAAACTCTGATTTTTATTCTTATACTTTTTATAAAAGGCAAAACTGAAGCTCCAAGACGGCCCAAATGACGTCGTGTTTAGCATTACAACCCAGTATCAAGGCACCTGCCGCTGTGCGGGGACCATTTACTTGTGGGACTGGAACGACAAGGTCATCATTTCTGACATCGACGGGACGATAACCAAGTAAGCAGGAGCCTTGGGGTGACAGGGAAGGGGGCCCAGCTCAGTGTGTGGTGGTGGTGGTGGGGGGTCCCTCACCTGGGCAACTAGCTACCATCAGGAGAGTTTTTAAACTGTACACACTGAGATGTCCTGAGTGCAGTCCCCACAGAGTCATCTTATGGAGGGAGGAAATAGGTGGGACTGTACAGACGTAACGTCAAAAATGACACTTGGGGAATTCCCTGGAGGCCCAGTGGTTACGAGTGCGGTGGCCCAGGTTCAGTCCCTGGTTGGGGAACTGAGATCCCGCAAGCCGTGCAGCGCAGCCAAAAAAAAATATTAATGATAACTTCGGAGAGGATTTAGTTATTTTGTCTCCAAATTCTGGTATGGGGGGAAGAAGAAGCTGTTGAGATTAGGGAGGAGAAAAACAGGATGTGTGGTGGTCAATTCCCTCATGTCTGATTGCTCTTCTGCAACCCTGGACCCCTGGTGGAGTCCTTGTCTCCTGTGCACAGGCCAAGGAAACCACCGTTGGGCATTGTCCCTCCACCTCTCCCCCGTCCGGCAGCTGCTGGCAGCTCGTATTTAACTAAATAGGTAAACACTTGGCTTTATATGCTTGGTTCCTGATACCTTTGTCTGTTTCTGCCCTCTTAGGTCTGATGCTTTAGGACAGATCCTTCCACAGCTGGGTAAAGACTGGACTCATCAGGGTATCGCAAAGCTCTACCATTCCATCAATGAGTAGGTATCCCGACCCACGTGTCTGGTGAGCTAGAATTTTGCTTGAAAAAGCTAGAAAAAGAGTGTTCATCAGCCAGTCCACAGAAATCTTGTTCATGTGCCAGCTATTCCCGCTCTCCTTTCCCACCCCTTCCTAGAGCCTCACGCAGGGGAAAGTGTGAGCCGCCATCTGTGGGACAGGAGCTCTGTGCCCGGCATGGTATGCGTTGTTACGCATGTTAACCTTGTCATCTTGTTTTCACAGGGCTGTGGGTTGTAGGCACTGCCTGTGTCTATAATCATAGCTGTACTTGGGGGTTTTAGCTGTAATTTAACAGGAGAGCCAATTTTCAGGTTTGGTTTTTTGAGTATTTTTAATTGTATTGCTTTAAGTAGGTAATGCATGCATGGGGTAATCAATTTACCATGGGGTCCTCTCTGTCAGAGTACTTTTTTGGTGAGAAAATAGTGCCTTGGCCTTTGTGGGATCCCAATACCTATGAGTTAAGTTGATCTGCAGAATTACAGTGTCTTAAGCACAAGTTGAAAATGTCATAATATGAAAATTATGAGTATGTCAGTTACCCAGGTAAAGTTTTGCTCCTTGTTTTATAGAATGATTTGCATTCTGGAAATTGCCTATATAAGTGAAATCCTTTGTATCTTTCATCTATAGCAGATTGTTTAAAGATAACCTCAAATCTTTGTCTGTTTTGTAATTTGGCTTCCATGGACCAGATGCTGAAGCTGTATCATTACTTGTAAATTTAGCGTAATCCCTGGTTGCATGTACCTCCATTTTCCACCCATGGCGTTTTTGATGGGATGGTGAGATCTTTATAATCCTAACAATTTTTTCTATTAAATTTAAGAATTTGATTTTCATAGTAAACGAGAGGAACTTTATTTGGACCTTTAAAAAGAAAAACGCATTTTCCCCCCTTTAGCCAAAGCACACGGGCTAAACAGGACGCGTTCTCTTTCAGGAATGGCTACAAGTTCCTGTACTGCTCCGCCCGCGCCATCGGCATGGCCGACATGACCCGCGGCTACCTGCACTGGGTCAACGACAAGGGCACGATCCTGCCCCGCGGCCCCCTGATGCTGTCCCCCAGCAGCCTGTTCTCCGCCTTCCACAGGTGCCTCTGTGTGCGTATGCGTGCGTGTGCGTGCACCTGCGCGCACACGGGGGCCTGACGAGAGCTTCTGCATCTTGGTTCCGTATTGTTCTAACTCACACATAGCTCACCTGGTCTGTGTCAGACACGGTTGAGAAGTCAGGTTGGCAAAGAAGGAGAAAGACACCGGTTATGAAGGATTAAAAAACTGGTTGGTTGTGAGCACTGTAAAGTCTCTTTAGGACCACACACCAAGGAAAGCTACCGTTTTGGATTTGGTGATTATATTTGTATTTTCTTCTCCTAGGGAAGTAATAGAAAAGAAACCAGAGAAGTTCAAAATTGAGTGTCTAAATGATATCAGGAATCTCTTTGCCCCGTCTAAGCAGCCCTTCTATGCGGCCTTTGGAAACCGTCCAAACGTAAGTGTGTCTTCTGGGCTACACACTTGGATGTGGTGTGTGAAACTCGGAGGAGTGTACTTTTAGGGTATAGCCCTGTGTTAGTTCTCAGACCAGTTGTATAGGCACAGTGAATGTCTGTTCTGCTGATATCTGCTGTAAATTTTCTCCAGCGGTCAGGAAGGGCCTGTCGGTGGAGATGTGCCCCAGAATGTAGGTGTGTGACAGAGGGCACACCCTCTGTCTCTGTGGCTTCCATTCCATTTCCTCAAGCAGTTCCGACTCATGTTCTGAGTGATTCTAAGCCGAGTCTTGGATTCACCCCAGAACCAGGTCTCGAGGGCCCCCCTTGATTACCGCTTCCCATCTGCTGCTCCGAGGCCCCTGGCGTCTCCGTGGCGCCCAAGTTTTCTGGCTTCCCGAGCGCCCTCTGCGGTGGCTCCGCTCTTGAGTTCGTGTGTGTCTAAAGCTCGGCTCCAGTGGCAGAGCTGCGCCGCGCCAGCTTCACGTGATTTCCGCACACAGTCTCCCGTCGAGGCGATTTTCTGGCTCCCAGGAACCGCAGGACCATCTCCTCATTTCTTCTCTCTGTAACCACCCTGCCCCATGTTTTCTGCTGCAGGATGTCTACGCTTACACACAAGTTGGAGTTCCAGACTGCAGGATCTTCACCGTGAACCCCAAGGGTGAGCTGATACAAGAGAGGACCAAAGGAAACAAGTCATCGTAAGTGCGTTCCCACCCCTCAGCCTGGAGCCCCGCAGCCAGGGGCCAAGGATCAGAACTGCACCTGCCTCTGCAGGCTTTCCTCTCTGCCGGGGTGTCTTCTCCTCTGCCGTAGCTGTTGGGGGGGGTGCTGAGGGGCCTAGACTTTGAGGAGGGTGGCAGTGCCCTGAGAAGGAGGCCTGTCTGGGATCCTTCCCATCTGTGGAATCTGAGTAACTGGCTGTACAACCTACAGTCTGTGCTCCCAGATGAACTGATGAATAACAGTTGCTGTGCTTCTTCCCCACTTCCTTCTGCCAGGTATCACAGACTGAGCGAGCTCGTGGAACACGTGTTCCCACTTCTCAACAAGGAACAGAATTCCGCCTTTCCGTGCCCGGAGTTCAGCTCCTTCTGCTACTGGCGAGACCCGATCCCTGAGGTGGACCTGGACGACCTGGCCTGAGGCCGCACCTCCAGCAGGAGGCCCTCCGTCACTCGCCATGCAGCAAGGGAAGGTGACCAGCCCTTCTGCTGGACAGAGGACATGGGGTCCCCTCCCAGCCACAGGTGTGGGACAAGACGTGCTGACAGTCGGGCACCAGCAGGGACGGGAAAGCTGCTGGGGCTGGAACCGCCTTCCCCCTTCCCCCTCCCGGGCCCTGAGGGGCTGCTGTTCGGTGCCGTGGCCGGAGCCGCGAGGGGAGCTCGGGCCTGAGGCCGGAGGCCTGGGCTCTTTTCACTGGCCTGTCCTCCCACACGCTCTGTGTTGTGTGCTGGGTGCTCCTTTAATTGCCTGATTTAAAAAGAAGAAAAAAGAAGCTAAGAGTGGACCAAAATGTTGCACAAAGTAAAGTGTTCTAATTTCCACTGGGCAGTTGAAAGTGTTTCTCTCAAAAGGAGGGCCTTCTTCAGGGGATCAGGGTCCAGTGGTGATGTCGGTCCAAACCGCCTGTGCACGTTTCTTCTGTGGCTCCTCCCTCCCTGCTCCACGGAAACGGGACGCTTGCTCGGGCCCCCGGGGTGACAAACGCGGGCTTCGGGGGAACATAAGGTCCTTATATCATTGCCTTCTCCCCTGTGACTCTTCCACGGTGGGGACCTGAACTGAGGTGTCGTGTCTCGGACTGGCAGGAAGGAGCAGGTCTTGCAGGATGTATGTGATGCCCGTAAGAGCCTTCCTAGCAGCAGGAGTTGGTTAAACAGCAAGGAACAGCTCTGTTCTTAGGGAGGCCTTGGAAATGCAGGTGAGCACTTGTGACGGGTCCTGGGAAGGGTCCTTTCTCCGTCCCCCTGCCTGCAGCCCAGTTTCCCAGCCTGGTTGTGATGAGCTCTTGTCGGACCCGAGCAGGCCGCCCCAGAGAAGGGGGGTTCTGTCCACAAGCCTCTGCAGAGCTGTGAGCACGAGCCTGCAGAGGTGAGGCTGGGTGTGGACGGTCCCCTTGGTGTTAGAATCGAGAAAACTATTAGACAGGAGCTCTCCTGAGAGCAGCAGGGCCCACACACAGCCCTGCGTTGGGTGAGAGAGCAGTGGGCAGGTTCCAGAGCGGAGGGCGGGCGCCCGATGGGAACGCTTCAGAGCAGTGCAGGCCCGGCCCCCGGCCCCCACGGTTTCCTTTACCACGTGTGCTTTCCCTGTGCTGGTCTGGCAGGGGCACTCTTCCTTGTAGTTTGCTCCACCGAAATAATAGCTGATCTAGAGCTGGGGAAATGGGGGCGGTTATTTTCCAGATTGGAGAGTTGAAAGTCCCTGACTCAGTTGAGCCGTGTTTCCCAGTGCTGTTGGGTGCAGGGACGATGGCACAGTCCCCGGAACGCAGCTCTCAGTGGCAGAGGCTGGCGGAGCCACACACGCTTCCTCCGGTGCAAACCGTCCCACCGTAAATAGCTCAAGGACTCATCATTTAAAGAATTTATTTATGTACAGTAGGTCAGGGAAAATAGGTTGTGCTTGTATGAAGTTCTGCCCAGTTAGTGAAATCAATTCCTTGTACGGTGGCCCTGCAGTTACTTCATCTCATAGATGCCATCGGCCTGTCGCCCCACGTTTGCTTTAGGCAGTTACCCTGAGCTTCGTAGGGCTTTGCTATGTGCGGTACGGAAATCTTGATAACGCACCTTCTGTAGTCTTTTGTTGGCTGTCCTTTAAGGAGTTTCTGACTAGACACTTTCTTTTTCTCGATAAGCTCTTCTCTCTGGACACAGGGGCATCTTAGAGGGTCAAACCTGGGAACCCAGGTCTCCCGGCCCTGCACTGAGGGTGGCTGACCCCTCTGCCTGGGGGCCATCAGCACTAGACTTTATCATTTTGTCACCGCAGATTGATCCAGTGGGTACATATGCTAATTAACCTGAGTCTTTTTCCTTATTTAAAGGAGTCCCTTTTGCTGAAAGTAGATGATTACTATTACTATAGTGTTAAGAAAGTATTAAGTTTGTGCTGAAAATCCATTGCCATTTGGTACAAATGACATTTGTTCTTTCTGTGAAAGAGAGATGCCCTCGAGTGTGTTTGTACACAGACCCTTCTGATGGGAGCTAATGAAGGAGCAGCAGCCTCTCGCTGCTTTCGGGGACGGGCAACGTCACGGGGTGGGGGCGGTGGCGAGGTGGACTGGGCTCTTCTAATCGCCTTCTCCGCTGCTCCACTGGTGAAATGGCCGTGGCCCCTTTCCCTCTTTCCAGTCCAACCCGACTTGAGTATCTGCCTTGGCGTCCGCGTGCTGAAGCTTGTATGGCTCTAGTGTTGACATCTGCATCTCTGCAGGGCTTACGAAGTGCGCGCGTGGGCCCAGAGCATGCAGACTTGGCCCGCGTGTCCGTATCGTGTTTGCTGTGCTTTAAAGTGCTTTAAAACATCTGCATAGTTTTCAGCTGGAAAAAGAAAAAGCTTACTAGTGTGATGTCATGAAATGAAAGCTGTTGACAGTCTAGGAACAAGAGCCAGCTCACCATCCGGAAAGTACTCGTGCCTTTGGCCGCACGTGGCCCTTCTGGAGGGTGTCCTTGAAGCTGCAGGCAAGACCGAAGAAATGGGCAGAGAGTAAACTCTCAGGTTTTGCAAGTTGGTGAAAACAGACTCTGCCAGGGAATTTTATCATCTTTTCAAGTATCATCATAGTTACTCTGGGAAGCCTTGTCTTCCTCTGTTTTAGAGAATGCTGGGTTTCATGAAACTGGTTGAAGATTGAGTTTTTGTTTAAAGTAAGTGCTCTTTCCAGGTGAAAACTACTTTTTTTGGTTTGTTTTAAAGGTAAGAAAGGGAAGGGAAAACTTTACTCTTTTAATTTAATCATTACGTTCAGTCTGTGATGACATATTTGATTATTAGGCACAGCAGTGCCACTAACAAGTTTTTTAAGCTGTCAGAAATTGTAAACATCAGTTCAGTACTTAGTTTATGGCGAAGACAACTGTCTTAAGATAAATGGCTCATTTTGGTGCAGTGTTTGATGTTCAAAACAAAATGTTACAACAATAAACGAACGTAAACTGAATGCATCTGACTCTCTCCTTCAGAGGACATTAAATCCTCTTCTCTAAACTCTTGCCAGAAATTGATAATTTCCATAAATTAGCATTTTGATCTTTGCTGACACTTACATTTGTGTATAGAAAGGACTTCTTTTTTGGTGTTTGTGTTTATAAAACCTGACTCCAGAGTGAGGCTACACCCACAGGAGCTAACCTCTCTTGCTTTGTAGGTTCTGCCAGGCAGTGACCCATTCATACATATGTGATTTCTAGGGGAGTCTCCCTGGCACCCTCCAGGCTGCTTCCCCCGCCCCTCGGCCCTTCAGGGGTCCCCTGAGCGCCTTGCATTAAACCCTTCCTCTGGGTGAATACTACTTAGCCGTCCTGATGTTTTCATCAGCTGTTAGGAGAGTCAAAGTGGTCTTGGATCAAAAACCACATCCCCCGTGTTATGTTATTCGCGTATCTTTATCCCCCAGACGGCTCAGCACACACGGAGCCTGCGGGCTCTCACTAGCCGCTGGAGAGTGCGCCTCCGCCTCCACGTGGGGAAGCTGCCGCCACTCGAAGCAACAGAGTGGGCTGGGTGAGAGGTGGGGGGTGGGGGGGAGGAGGGAGCCGCGGCTCTGTGCGGTGTGCTCCGCGAGAGGAGGGAAGAGCTCAGACAGGGAGGTTCACGATCAGGAACTGGAACTGGCCGCCAGCGCTTGGGCAGGAGCGGGGGAGTGCCGAGAGCCCGTCTCCACCACGGCCCCCGCTGCGCCACCAGACCCTGCGCTGTCCTTTCCCGTTGATGGGATGGGACGGGGACAGCGCGCGTGGATGTGTAGGAAGTGGGTGTGGATGCGTGTAAAGCCACGTTTCACACGTCTCTGATCACAAATACGTCTTTCCTTTCAAACTGCAAATTGTGAGAAATAAGATGATAGGGTCACTGAGAAAGGTTAATGCACTAACGCGGGAGTGACGTCAAATGAGGTTTGCACTGATTTGCGGTCTTTACCTCTGGTCGTCTTTCGTTGTTTTTCACCATTTAAGTGTGAGGCCATTTGCTGATGTTAGATGTGGGGGCAGAACGTCCCGGTCCTGTCTCTGCTTCTCTCGGTGGGGGGGGGGGCGCCCTGACCTTCTTCTCAGCAACCCCTTGGTTCAGAAGTTGTAACCTTGTGCCTGATTGGAGTCCAGGGGCCTGGTCCACATGTCTCACTCCCAGGCTCACAGCGCCGGGCCGCTGACGTCTGGAGGAGCTGCTCCGAGCCTCCCAGCCTGAGCTCAGCCCAGATTGCTTCTCTCTGTGCAAGAGGACAGCCTTTCCCTTCTACAGACGCTGACTCCTGTGAACCACGGTCCAGCTTTCATCCCATTGAAGTCAACGCAGGACCTGCTGCAGTCGTGGATAGAGAGCGGAACTTCTTCGTTGTCAATAAATGAGTCAGGATGCACCGGCAGAGGGGGTGTTTCACTTACTGCTCTAAGCACCGACTGTGGAGTGGAGGAAAGTAATTCTCTACCTTCTGTCTGCTCCCTGCCTTTCCGGCTATTGAGCATTTGTCCCCTTTGGCACCAGGTAAGGTCTTTAAAGGGGGTGTGAGGTGGAGAGGGCAGAAGCGTGTGCCCACTGGGTTTTCCTGAAAATGCTCCACTGCAGTGGGGTTTTTCCCATGAGTCATTTCTAGGAAGCCACAGCTAGCCAATTCCCCAGCTGTAGAGATGGGACAAGCGTGCTGGCCCACCCCCATGCTGCGGACAGAGAGGCCCCGCCTTCCGTTCTTGGCCCCTTCGCCCTAGCTGGTGGAGGGGGTGAGGGAGAAGGCCGGCCTCTCTGTCCACTGGCCGCCCTGGGCTCTCATTTGCAAGCAGTCCTGGAAAAAACATTCTTACAGCATAAGAGAACCCTGGTGGCTTGATGTCAGCCAAGGAAACTTGTTTCTATTGTCCACATCTTTCCCTGGGGCTCTGGGGAGCCCCAGTGGCACTTGGTTGGCCAACAGGTTTTACCAACCTGATGAGCAAAGACCACGTGGAGCTAAGGGTCTGGTGTGGCCGCCCGTAGAGGAGTGAGGGGCCTGGGCTTCCCGGGAACAGAGCGTGCTCTCCACGGGAGGAGTCCTGCTTTCCTCAGATGACCTCGGTGTTCAGTGTGGTCGGTTTTGTGTTGGGCCTCTTGTTGCCTGGGAGCTCAGGAGTCCTTACAGCTGCATCTGCTGTGAGCTGGGCAGCTGCGGGTTCAATGTGAATGTCCAGCGCCCCCTGGAGGAGCCCCCTTTTCAGCTGTGGGGCTCACATGGGGACTCTGACCTCCAAGCACATCTAGTCTGTCTGTCTTTACAAGCCAAGAACAACCCCCAAGTGCACGGCGTGCATGCTGAGGGATAACAGTTGCATGGTTGAGATGAATTGACTCAAGCTTACTTTCTGCAGCCATTGAAGTCATTTACTGTAGTTTGCTTTTCGGCAGCAACTCTCAATCCAGAAGGCACCAGACTGAACTGGAAGTGTTTTACATCTTTATTGACACTCCCTGTCTTGCACTTAAGTCGTACATGTCATTCAAGGAGCCCAACAAGCCACATGACAGTCTCTCTCGTGTCCCTCTCAGCCAGGCAAACCCGGGGTGGGGGGGGGAGGGGGTGGCGAGCCAAACCTGGGACAGCCCACTGTCCACCCTAGGTCTGTGGTGGCACATGCCACTTCAGTGTTTAAACTCTTCTCCCACATGCAGGGTAAGTGAAGACAGAAGCAGCTGGCGACAGCTCTGCTCCAGCAAAGCCTGGCCACTGGGGCCAGCTCTGCCTCCTCTCAGCGGCTCGTCCTTCTCCAGCAGCAGGGCGTGATCCCACCGGGCAGCAGTTGGAGCCTCCGCGGTCAGCACCCTGTACGCCCAGCACAGGCCCCTCGGAGAGAGCGCGGGCCACGGCAGAGCCAGAGGTGGGAGCTGGGAGACGCAGGGGAGGAGCCGGCGGGCAGGCAGGGGCGCTTCCGACTCTAGGCGTCGGGGCCACGTTGGCCCGTGGTTTGCTCCTTGCTGCCTTGGCAGCCAGACGTGGCCTTTACCTGGGGGAGGTGGTGGGGTGTCTGCAGGAAACTAGACCAGTGCTCCAGTCACACACACGCTGAATACATTAAAGCTGCCGAGTTCCTACAACTCTCCCCTTCCTTTGCCCGGCCACCTCAGAGGTGGGACAGGAAAGGATATAAGAAAACCCCACTAAACGTGGAGTACATTTCGTCAAAGTCTGTGTGCGCCAACCTGCCCCCGGTCACCACGATGTTGACGCCGTCCCCTGCCTTCAAGTGCACGATAAGGTGGAACGCCCCCGGGCCCCCACAAGTGTGCACGGCCCCCTGGGGCCGGTGGTATTCCAGGAATTCTCTCTTGTAGCCGGCCGTGTGCAGCTGTGCCACGCTGGCGTTGGCGACCGAAAGGACGGCTTCCACGTACGTGTCCCTCTCGGGGGTGAGCGTGGCCGTGATCAGGTAGCGCCCGTCGTACGGAGCTGTGAAGACCCCTGGTAGGAGGAGAGCAGACACCGGTGTTCACGTGACACCATCACAGCCTTTTGCGACAAGCTGACAACCCGGATGAAGGCAGACCAGCCTCTGGGTTTGCCCTGAGTGGCCTGGGTTTGGGCTCAAAGTCCTGCTCAGCCTCCCCCCGGGAGGCAGGCGCACTCAGGGGCGCAGCCCCTCTGCATACTAAACCCACCCAACAACAGTGACAGCCCCCTTGGCCCACACTGCTCTCTGCACTGACCTGGTCCTCGCTGCAGACCCAGCAGCAGCCTGAGGGAAAACTGGCCCGTTCCCCCTCACCGCCGGTCCTGGCTGCCTCTGGGGAGTTTTCTCTGTCACTGAAAGCACCTCGAGGCCAACTTAGAATCGACCTCACGGGCACAATAGCCACAGAACGCCTTAGCTGCCTTCTGGGGAGGCAGGACCAAAAACTCCCCACAAGGTCGGTCATTAACGTAGGAAGAAGAGACACCGAGCCAGGGATGCAGCCACAGCCAGCCTTCCTCCGGTGGAAGAGCCAGGCTCCCTGCTGGACCAGTACCCAGCTGGCATCCACGCGCAGCCGCGAGCTGGTATTTAGACACGCTCTGGGGCTGGGAAGGCAGGGGAAGGGCTGGTCGGAAGTGGGGGGGATACGGTTCGCAGATGTTGCCCATTTGCAAAGCAGCGGCACGTGGGCCCACAGCCAGACCCAGTGCTGGCAGGAGTGGCCATTGCCCAAGGGCTCCGGGAAGGGGGCTGGACATGGGCCACTGACCACGGGCTGAGAAGGAATCTAAGGGGCCTGAGTCTTTAACCTGCCCTGAAATGTGCCAGGCCGCCCAGCTCCCTTGCCCAGCTCTTCTCAGTAAATTTAGAGCCTGGGGACAGACGGACCCCAGCACTCCGGGCACATGGCCAGCGTCTGCTCAGGGTCACGCAGAACTCCCTTTACTGAAGACCTGCTGGAGAGAGCATGGGCATCCTGGGAACAGGAGAGAAATGAAGGTCACGGTCCCTGTGTGCCGAGAGCACCTGGCCTGTCGGCGTGGACAAGCTGTCCCCATAGCCGAGACTGCGCGGAGTGAGGGCCCCAGGGGAAGCCCAACTTGAGCACAAAGCGAAACAGCCTTCTCACACCCCCGCCTCCAAGCCCGTTAAAACCAGAGTGTGATGCCGAGCTTCACGCCCCTGGGCCTGGAGGCCAGGAGCCCCGTTTTTCTACGCTCTGCACTTCATTCACTCTGATGCTCGCTAAAACCCGAGGCCCGTGGTCCTGAGACCCGGGGCCAGGGCGGCAACTCTCATCTCTGCTCGCAGAAAGCCGATTCCCTCCCAGGGGCCACACAGAGCCCCGGCCACAGCAGCACGTGACACCCAGGTCCGCTGGTGCCTGTGGGCGGGGGGACAGCGGCGGACCAGGGGGTTCTGGCTCTCCTCCCGCAGGCGCGGTGCCCACGGCCCCGAGGACAGCAGCCCAGGCACCGGGGTGGCCTCCCGTCCCCGCTGTTCTCGGGGGCTGGGGACCACATGGACCGAACCCCCGTCAGGGCGAGCGGTTCTGCCCCAGAGCAGGCGCCCCGCACTGCTGCTGACCCACTTGGGGCTCAGAAACCAGGAATCCCGCAGGCGGCGGCGTGGGCGCACCTGTCGTGGCAGCGGGGAGGGACCTTCCTCGCAGCCTCCCGGCTGGGAGAGGCCTCCCGAGCGGCCGTGTGTGCGGGCGGACTCACCGGTGCTGGGGTCGTACACGTCCCCGTCGTTCACCAGCACTTTGTTAAAGAGGACGACGCCCGCATCGCTGGGGAAAGGCTTCCGGGTGAGCCCCGCAGAGAAGGACACCAGAGACGGCGCCGGGACCCCTGGGCGGAGAGAGGATGCGCCTTCAGTCAGGCCCCGTGCCGAGGCCTGCGCGCCGTCCCGAGGGGCTGCCTGGGCCTTGCATTTCGCCTCAAAGTGGGCACACCCCCTCCTCACACCCTGGGCCCAACAGCGCCCTTGTCAGAGGGGCAGGCAGTTGGTGGGAGTGCGCATGTGTGGATTGCGTTGGCCGCTGCGTGAGATGGGAGGCTTCGCGCATGCGTGGGCCTTGTGCATGATGTCTGGGGTGGGGGCGCTGAGGCCCCACAAGGTGCTTCTGTGTGAGCGCTTCTGAGATGAGAGCTGGGAGGCTGCGCGCGCACACGCGAGGCGGGGGCTTTGTGCATGCGTGATGCTATGCGGCGGGGGGTGGGGGCGGTGCACGCACGCGCGTTTGTGTTCGTGCACACGCGAGCAAGTGAGCCGGGGAGGGCTGCACCCGTGCTAATCGCCCAGAGGGAGGAGACAGGACCCGCCGTGGGGGCGGGGGGGGCGGGACAGGGGCTGCCCAGGACCACCCGCCTCGGCCTCCCGTCCCGGCTAACGTACCTGGGGAGGCTACAGGCGGTGACTTGGGGTACCCTGAAAAACAAAACGCAGATGCAGTGTCAAAGCCCTAATAGCGCACCTCATTTTCCTGAGCCCCTCCTTTTCTGCCTGTTCCTCACACTGTGTAAGTAGACATTAAGAGCACCCACTCCCAGCTGCCTGCACAGAGAAGGCAGCCCTGAGGACGAACTGGCTGGGGGAATAGGAAGAAGATGGACTGGAGCCTTGGGGCCCAAGCCGGCGAGCAGGCTCCAGACTGACATGTCCACTCCCACGCTCGCCCTCCAGGAGCAGGGACTGTTCACTAGCTTTGCCCCCAGGTAGACTGGATGCAGTGTTTGTCGTGTGGATGCGTGGAAGGAAGGACAGACATACAAAGGAACAAATTGCCCAAAAGTATGTAAGCATCCAAGATACGTGGAACAGAAGGAAAACTGTCATCTTAGAAAAGTCCCCACACCTGCCTAAGGGAGCTGGGATCACTGGAGCTTGGGGTGGCTGAGAAGGAACGGCAGTGACCCCACCTGCCCAGCAGGCACGGCGCTTCATTTAGGCAGGCTGTCCGTGCCTGTGGCTCAGTGCCTCCAACCGGCAGCTTGGTTGAACTCTGAGGCGACTGGCTGGTACTATCCTGTGACAGCTGACGTGAACTACCCCAAGCAGCGTCACGTGTTTATATGCGCTAGCCCAGAGCCTCAGCTTCCTCACCTGTCAGTAGAATATCAGCTTCACGGTGCCGTAGGGAAAGCTGTAGAGCCAGCCCCTAGTTCAGCCCCTGGCATGCAGTGGGTGTCCCATAAATGCTCCCTTTTCCTTCTCCCGCCTGCCTTCACCTCCTCCACCACCACGGTGCTGACCTTCCAACTCGCATGAAGCACTTAACTGGCCAAGCACTGACCTAGGCTTTTCTCCATCCTCACAATAACTCTCTGAAGTCCTATTATTATCTTCCCTTTGCCGTTGACAGAGCTAAGCCTTACAATGACATAGCTGGGGTTGGAGCCAGAACCTTCCAGCCTACCCACTTTGATGTGTGCTCATCTTTGCGGCTACGCAAGCTCCCGGTATCCTCTTGGTTTCCCCGGTACACTTCCTGCTAGGGAGATCAAGGAGCTTGCCTGTGTGGTCCATGGTCCAGGTATTACAGCCCATGGCACAAATCTATTTCTAAGTATGATGTACTATCCCCAGAGTACCACAGAACCTTTGGAGAGCCAAGTTTTGGACCTTGTACCCTGAAGGCTGCACCCATGACCCGCAGAGACCCTGCAGCAGCCCCCTGGGGCTCAGGCTGCCCCCTCTGTGCATCCTCACCTTCCGTAGCTCAGATGCCCCGCAGCGGGGGGCCCGGGGACCCTTACCTGGTGCTCCCGCGTAGCCTTCGGCCCTGGGGATGGGCCCCTGCCCAGTCTGGCCGTCCACGCCCCGGGGCAGTCCTCGCCCCGACATGCCCATCCTGCCCGGGGGCCCGGCCTCTCCAGTCTCCATAATGACCCCGGTGGAGCCAGGCAAGAAGGGCAGCCCCGTCCAGCCTGGCCGCAGCAGCGGGGGCAGTGGCCGGGGGCGTCTCTTGGGCAGGACAGGCTGCTGGCCTATGTGCGGCTGCTGTCCAGGGTCCTTGGACGGCGATGGAGGGGTCGGCGGTGGAGGGGTCAGCGCTGGAGTAGATGGCTTGGTGGGGGCCTTCCCTTGGGGCAGAGGCTGGGGTGCTGCTGAGGGCTCCTCCGCTGAGCATTTGGAAAGTGGAAAGAAATACACAGGGTTCAAAACCTCAGACTTGACTGCTCAACCACAGGCCCCTCTGTGAGACTTCCGTGGGCATGGCTCCCTGGAAGGTGTGTGCTTGGGGGGCTGGCCTGTGGCCTCTGCGGGGTCCCTGGGCTGGGCCCACCAGCAGACACAAGAGCAGCCACCACAGAGTGGGGACAGCCTGCCTGGACCCCCTGCCCAGGGGAGGGGGACCTTCACCCTCTTTCTTCATGATGGTCGTACTCTCCAAAACAGCACCCGAACCTCCCTGATTTCACTACATGGTGATACCACAGGGGTATCTGCCTGCCTGCTGCCACCCACGGCCTTGCATTCCCTCAAACAAGCTAGTCTCACGGTCGCAGTGGACAGCCTCACAAGCCGAGGACCTGCTGGGTGCAGACGTCACGGGACCCAGGCAGGTGTCAGGGAGCAGCTGACAGGCACAGCTCCCAAAGGAGCGGCAGTGCCCCCCACCTCTCACCACAGCCTTAAGATCACCAACTGAGGGAATTTCCACTGCAGAAAAGTCGTGATTCACATTTCCCTGCCCTCTTGGGATGGCGCTATGACACAAGCGGGAAGCTGCCACCCTTTCCTCCTATGAATACATTCCTGGAACTAACCTTCCAGGAAGCCCTTCCTGAAGGCCTTTAAGACATCTAAAAATAACCAGGATTGGTCACAATACCATCCTCAAAAGCCAAACCCCACCCACCTCCTCAATCTGTATTATGCCTGCAATGGCCCAGCTTCCAAGGCTACAAAATTATGACCAAGCAAAATCAGTAACTGCATTATGCCCCACTGCCTAGTTTTGTTTTAAAACTCACAAAGGTAATTATGGCAGATCGAACCCATCTGGTTCGTTGCTAGCCCACCTCCACTCACAGGTTGCTAGCCCACCTCCAGCCCCAAAGGGAGACTACTTCTCAAATAGCCTTTCCCACCCAGTACTCCATGAGAGGATTAATCCCTAAGGAAAATGATTTGAATGAAGTGATCACTTTTTAATTTCCCCCATGGATGGTACAGAACTAATACCATTCTAGATGCACTGAAGATAAGTTAATTCACACCATACAGTGGAAAGGCATCAGGCCTTAATTCTCTTCAGGACTCTGGTGGGAAGAGTTGAGCTGGGCATAGAAACTGAGGCAGAGCAATTCCCAACATGGGGACACCACCAGCCACAGTGAAGGACAAGAATGAGAAAGGAAACCAATGAACAAAAAGGAACTCTAAAGAGATAATACAAGAAAATAAACATGTAATAAGGCGTGCTCCTCACTAGCAAGGATGCCCACAGGCTTCGCCAAGTGTGTAACTTTAGCTTCTGCACTAAATAAACCGCTTCATTGCGTGCTCTCCCACACGTACTGTGCTTCTAATAAACGCTGTGCCTGCTTTAAACAAAAACAAAGTAATAATCTCAGAAACAGAAGACACTGCATCCAAAGTATAAGAACAGATTGGTATTGAGAGAGGCCTAACCAGAGAATAAAGATGAGTCTTTGCTGATTAAAAATATACTTGCCAAAATAAGAAAATTCAATGAAACATTTGGTAGATAAAATCAAGGTGCTCTTTCAGAAGGTAGACCAGAGAGAGAAAATAATGGACAATAGGAGAGAAACCATAGGAAAATTAGACTCTTTCCAACCCAGAAGTCTTTCCCAAAAAGAAAGATCAGAAAAACGGGTGTAGGGATGATGAGGTAGTAAGGAGAAACTCAAATACACAATTTCTCAGAACTAAGAAAGATCCCAGCACAATTATTAAATGAAAGACCCAAACCAAAGCATATTCAGAACACTGAGGATAAAGAGAAGACCACACAAACTGTCGGGAAAACTAAAAAGTGACCTCAAATCAGAAGGTCATCACCAGGCTTCTCAACAACAGTACTGGAAACCAGAAGACAAAAGAACACCTTCAAATTTTGAGGGAATATCATTGCTAACCTTGAATTCTATACCCAGCTAAAATATCTGCCAGTTGTGAAACTAGAATAAAGACATTTCCAGGCATGCACTATTTAAAGACAAACAAACAAGCAAAACTGTTGAGCACCCTTTCTTAGAAAGCTATTGGAAAATGTACTCCACTGAAACGAGAGTAAACCATGAAAGAAAGAAATGCAGAGTAAAGGAAAGGGTCTAAGACAGGAGAGAGGTTCAAGAAATTTCTAGGATGGTAGTGAAGGAAGTTTCAGATTGAAAGCCTTAGAGCAAGTCCAGAGAATAAGCAGTCCAGACTGGGTCAGGAAGAGAGAACTCCCGGAGAGGTCACTGATTTAAAAAATGGAACTGACAAATGATCTGATAATTTTTATGGTATTGAGAGGGTGTCAGAGAGTGAGAAGAATCCAAAACAGATATGTAAAATCTAGCAAATAATAATGCAGCACTACCACTAATTCAGAGGAAAGCAAAACGAAAAGCAACGTGATCATATTTGGCCATTACTGAGCTGTTTAGCTCCTCATAGCATAAATACTGACTTGATTTTTGTGGCATAACTCCACTGGGAGCTGGGAGGAGGGGAAGCAGGGGGAGACACGAGAGAGCCTAATAGGCTAATGTCTACAGCTGATAAGTAATATATATAATGTCAAATAATACCCATATAGAGATAGCTAAAGCTAATAAATTGATGGTAAACATCAGGGGGAGAAAACAGCTGAAAGTGGCACGTGGCCACCTCTAGGGTGAGAAGGGTAACAGGGAAAAGGGGGCAGGAAAGCTGGTTTTCATTATGAACTTCTCAGAACTATTTCATTTTTATAAGACATAATTATGGAAGACACCCAGGGCCTGTTTCTAAACTCTTTTCCCTCCAGTCCAAGCTCAGGTCCTTCCCTGTCTGTCTCCCCTCCCTCCTCACGCTGTTTCCAGGCTCACAAGCTGGCCTCCCTCCCAGGGGCACAGGCTCCTGCCCTAGCCCCACCTCCCTTCTCTGCTGGAGATGCTCCTCCAGCATCACTCCTCTCTCCTCCATCTCTTTCCTTCCACCCCACCAGCTCCTTCCCTTTAGCCCATGTTTATGTGTCTCCACCCAAAATTTAAAAACAAGTACTTTTCCTCAGTCCTACAACCCTCAATGAATTACAGTTGGCAAAGCACCTAAAAATAGCCAAGTACAAGCCCGTCAACTGGGTCCTTATTTTGGTACCTATCCCCCCCAAACCCTTTAAACCAGCCCTCTTTCTCTGAAGCCCCCCTATCTGTCGCTTGCCCCATCACCTAGTCCAGGTGCTCTCACTTATCACACACACCCCGATCTGGGCTAAGTCCAGCTGATTCTAATTTTGAATCGTCCTTTGCGTCCTTCCTCCACATCTTTCTCAGAATACTCTTAGAACGCGTCCTAGTCATCTTCCCTGCTCAGAAATCTCCGGTTGTCCTCCACTGCTCATAAAATCCAACAGAATCTCCTCTGTCATCCGTGTCCCCACCCCCTGCCCCATCGCCTCCTGCCACCTTCAGTACGCCCACGGGGGCCCGGCTCTCAGCTGAGCATCCCTGCCTTTGTGCTTTGCTCTTCGCACTCCCTAAAATGCCTCTTCAGGTGCCCCCACCGAAACACACCTCTCCCTGCAGTCCCGGTTCAGATACCCGCTCCTCGTGAAGCTGGCATGAATCTGCCCAGTAGGGCTTGAACATCCTGCCTCCGAACCGTGAACCACTTTGGCCTCTCAGGGGTCTTTGCAGGTTTTTTTCATCTCTCCTTTCTTGCTAGATGATGAGCGCTTGAGGACACATTTTAATGATCTTTTATCCCCAGGGCCTGGCACGTGACATTGAGACATCTAAGTATTTGGTGAATGAAGGAAGGCTGGAAGTACAGCAGGTACCATGGGCTGCACCCTCACTCCTGCCAACCATTAAATGAGGCGCCCTAATTTTGCCAACGATAATCGTTCTGGGGTCCTATAAGGGCAATGCCAGTACCTAGAGTCAGTGATGGTTCTCTTTTACGTTCATCACTCCCTCAACACCCAGGCTTGTCGTAGCAAGTGGAAGGCAGGGGGAAACAAATGAACAACCTGCTTGGGCCAACTATCCTCCGCCAATCTCCGTGGGGAGTCCGTCCAGCACGCTGCGCAGGACAGGCAGCTCCAGAACACCACTCACATCACAGCAAAGACGGTCATGAGAAAGCGGCCCTGGATCCAGGCTGCTCCCCAGCCCTGGCCCCCAGCACGGGCTCAGCCCAGTGCGTCACGTGGTGTTTCTAAAGCACACATTCATTACATGGTTGTAACAAAGGTTGGACAGCATGTTGCTCACTCTGGAAAGATGACTCTCGTCTTTCCAAAGCGAACATATGTTTCTAATCCAGAGAGTGACCATTTGTACTGAGTTCCTCGTAAGAGCCAAGTGTTGCTGCCCATGTTTCACGTGCGAGGAATGATCAGCCATACGTGTGCTTGCTCTCGTTCCAGAACTTGCCCCAAGGCGTTGGTCCTGATGCCACAGTGTGGCCTTGTGCCACTGTGTGCGGGATGGGCAGGGCCACAGCCTTACCAAGGATGGACCTGACCCCATGTAGGAAAGGCCACTCCCTCTCCATTAAAGTTCTTATTAAAAGCCAATTTCAACCTTGCTAAGACAAAGACCTGCCTAAGGAAATCCGCAACAGTCCACGAGACTGACATGCCTTCCTCCGCTCTCAGGAGCCTGGGCGGCCTGGCTCCTCCTGCAGCCGCCACACAACCCTGCAGAGTGGCAGCTAAATCGCCCAAGTTCCGGCCCCGTGGCTGTGCCTGGCCACTTGGTGGTACCTTGTCACAGAGCAGGGATGTGGGGACAGACACGGGCCTTGGACGTTAGTCTTGGTGGTGGTGTGGCTGAGGGAAAGCCACAGAAACCTCCTGAGTTATCAGCTCAGCCATCAATCGGGCTAAACCGGCAAAGACTCCTGACAAGCAGGCGGAATCGGTGCCAGTCAGATGAAGTGATGGGTGCAGGGGCGCGTCCCTGACTGTAAAACACTGCAAACGTCAAGGGCAATTCCCAGTTGGGGGGAAGCTGAGCTGCCTGGCCTCCCAAGGGTGTGTCTGCTGACCAAACCCTGCAACTCCGGGGGACTATTTTAAAGAGGTCAATCAAGCCTTATGACTTCATATTTTCTTTCTTTCTTTCTTTCTTGGCCACGCCGCACAGCTTGCAGGACCTTAGGTCCTTGACCAGGGACTGAACCTGCGCCCTCAGCAGTCACAGCGTGGAGTCCTAACGACTGGACTTCCACAGAATTCCCAAGACTTACGACTTAAAAAAAACGATCCACATGCTGACATACAGCAGGCTAAGTGGACGGAGGGCCACACTGCCCGGCAAAGCTCAGCTCTTGGGAAGCGCCTGAGAAACGCGAGGCTCAGCGGGAGGTTCTGCGGGACTCTGGTGCTCTCACTGACGGGCACAGGGCGGGCCCGAGGCAGGGGCTTCCAAGGAGACGCTTGCTGGTCTCCCTGCAGAAAGGCTGAGGGAAGACGGGCCGTAGAGGCATGTGAAGGACTCTCAGGACTGGGGAGACAACCCACAGAAACCCTGCACTGCTCCCCTGACAACAGAGGAAGGGAAACCATGCGTTCGCAGGAACGGTCCTACTCTGAGCAAATGGCAGTCGAAATGCTGCTTTGGGCTTTGGTTGGAATGAAGAGGAAAAGCATTCAAGCTCGTCCAAGGGGCGCCGTGGTTTCATCACAGAAGGGCCCGGACCGACTCTTCCTCTAGAGGACAGAGCCCACTGGCCCAGCCGAGAAAGGAGTCCAGACGTGATCACACAGAAGCTGGTGGAATCAGCCTCAACAGGGGAAACAGGCCGGCATTTCTGAAAAGTACAACCTAGGGAACACTGACACAGAGAGACGGCTCCGGCCGCTCCTGTTGACATCGGGGGCAGCTCATGTGGGACGGAGACTCATTCGATGTCACTGAATCCCAGAGAGGCCGACCCAAGCATCAGCGCCACTGGGGGATTTTTTTTGGTAGAAATTCACAAGCTGATTCTAAGTTGTATATGGAAATGCAGAGAGAGGATCTACCTGATCTTCAGCCTCACTATAAAGCGGTAGTAGTCAAGGCCTAAGGAGACACGTCAACAGCGAAGAGCAGAGTCCCCCAGTGGATGTGCACGTCACGGTGGAGCTTGCGTGGGTGGCGCTGGGTCAAGTCCGGGATTTTATCCTCTCTCCTCACCGCCCTCCCGCCCCCGCTTCTCTTCTTTCTGGGCACGGCAGCCCCAGTGCCGCCTCTGAGGGGGCCTGCCTTCCACTTCTGGGACCAGAGCTAGGGGGTTCTTTGTTTTAATTACAAATTTAATTACAAATTCCTGGATCTGACCTCATCCCTGCTGAGCAGGAATCTCCCGAGTGAGCCCGGAGTCCTTATTTTTGTAAAGCTCACAGAGGATTTTGCACGCAGCTGTGGGAGAGCCCTCCCGGAACATGGCAGTTCTAAAGTCAACGTTAAGATGGAGAAAGGCAGCTGCAACTTTCACCAACTAAAGAGCTTTACAACAACCAGATGCTCACAGGGCAAAAGGGCAGGTATCGTCTGGAGTTGGTGTGGTCTGAGTGTGGGCAGTTTGTTTAGCCTTATATGTATTTATAAAACTCTGACTTACTCCATCATAATATCTTGGACCTACACTGGCCCCAAACTCAGCCAATTTCAAGTTGAGGGCCAAAACCCTCATAACACTGGCATCAGGCCACACTTCCCCTGGCCATGCTTTACGGTTAAATGCTTATTTGAAAAATCTGTGCTTTTTCATTCTTACAGCACAGCTTAGGCTAAGCAACTGGATAAAGATGGGATTCTTAAATCTGTAATACCCCTGAATGAAACGTTATTAATATAATTCAAAACTAAAAATAGAACTACCATATGATCCAGCCATCCCACTCCTGGGCATCTATCTGGAGAAAACCATCATCTGAAAGGATACACGCACCCCAATGTTCACTGCAGCACTATTTACAACAGCCAAGACATGGAAGCAACCTAAGTGTTCATCGACAGAGGAATGGATAAAGATGATGTGGTACATATATACAATGGAATACTATTCAGCCATAAAAAAGAATGAAATAATGCCATTTGCAATAACATGGATGGACCTAGAGATTATCATACTAAGTGAAGTAAGTCAGACAAAGACAAATGTCATATGCTATCACTCATATGTGGAATCAAATTTTGTAAAAATGAAACAAATGAACTTGTTTACAACACAGAATCAGACTTACAGATATCGAAAACAAACTTATGGTTACCAAAGGGGAAATGTCAGGGGGAGAGGGATAAATCAGGAGCTTGGGATGAACACACACACACTACCATATACGCTAGATAACCAACAAGGACCTACTGTATAGCACAGGGAACTCTACTCAGTATTCTGGGATCACCTATATGAGAAAAGAATCTACAAAAAAGAATATATGAATATGTATAACTGAATCACTTTGCTGTACACCTGAAACTAACACAACATTGTAAATCAACTATACTCCAACAAAATTAAAATTTAAAAGAAGAGAGAAAAAAAGTATTTATGAGAAATTGCCCTAAGACACTTGCAGAAGAGGTGGCAGATTAGAAAGAGGAAGCAGTGCCGCTGTCACTGGAGTTGCTGAAACAGTGCTGCGACGTCCGGCAGGCATGGCCCTTCTCGGAACCGTGACGCAGGGGAGGAGAGCTTCCCTGACGCGCAGACTATTCCCCTGCCCCATCTCGGCTCGGGTGGGAGTCCCAGGTTTCTCAGCAACGGGAACTCCCCTTATGTCCCAACTGGAAGGGGAACAGCAGAAACGTCACAGTCTGGTCCCGGGGCCCCGGCAGAAAGCAGACTCTGGCTTTCAGCCACGCTGGGGGCAGACCCTGGAGCTGCCAGCGACAGAGCGACCCCTACCCGACAATTTCAGTCAACGTGGGGACAAGCTGCAGCTAAAGGAAAGGGACAGGGTGCTGGGGAGATGGTGTGAAGAACCAACACTGAAAACAGGAGCCAGTGGGACGGGGCACAGAAGCCCAAAGCCTAGGGCCACATCCACAGAAGAACAAAGGACTTCTCCATCTCCTTGCCCTTCAGAAGCTAATTTATTTGAACATGAATCCTGAATGCTAGGAAGGGGAGATTTCTAGGCTTTTTACACTTTCTCCCTGACTCCCAGTTTAGAAAAGAAGAAAAGGAAAGGGAAAGAGGAAAGAGACAAAACCCTCTGGCTTTCTAGAAACACTTGACAGAGCAGCCAGGAGCCCCACACCCAGGGCTCTCATCCCATGTCTGCGGTGTGGACAAGCCTGCTCTCACTCCTCTGAGGCTGCAGGCCCGGGGGCTGGTAGGAAGAGGAAGAGAGAAGTTCACCCAGGAGCAGAATGAACATCCACCATAGGGGACAGAGGGTCGACATCACAGCTGGTATTTACTGAGGGATTCCCAGGTGCCAGGCACTATTTAATACTCCACTAGTTAGGAATATTAATCCTCATACTAACTTTCTGAAGTATTATTATTATCCTGATTCGCTCCAATTAACAGGTGTAGAAAGTGAGGCATTAAGTAGATAAATAACTTGCCCAAAGTCCCAAAGAATGTGTAGAGTAGCTGGGATTGCAAACCTGGGAAATAATAATCACTTCCTGGCTCTAAATTCTCCAAGAGTTTCTCATGATACTTAAAATCCGTTATCACAGCCTATAAAATCCCACCTCATCTGACTCCTACTCCCTGACCTCACTGCCTAAGACTTTCCCCCTTGCTCATAGACCCGATCAAACTGGCATTCTGAATCCTCAATCAGGACAAACACATTCCTGCCTCAGGGCCTTTGAACATGCTTTTTCCCTCCGCCGGGAACACAGATCTCTGCAGGGCTCGCTACCTCGTCTTATTCACGTCTCTGCTCAAATGTCATCTCCACTGAGCAACCCTCCCCGACCTCTGATCTAAAATACAAAGTCCCCCGTCCTCTATCACCTTCTCTGTTGGGTCTTTCCCCACACACTGATCGCCAGCTGAAATCAGATCTTCATTTGCTGAGCTGTGCATTACGTGTCTTACGCTCTAGAGTGTAAGGTCCTTCAGGGCTGAAACGCCAGCCCTAGGACATGACTCAGTAAGCATCTGTTGAGTGAATGACTATATAAATGAAGGGGTGGGGCATATGGGGCCCAGGAGAGGGGTGTCACACCCACGTCACAGAGCGTTAAGGTGAGGCAGTCATGAAAATACAGTGGTTCTTCACCTTTTAGAAGTTAGGCAGTGCTGGGCTTCCCTGGTGGTGCAGTGGTTAAGAATCTGCCTGCCAGTGCAGGGGACATGGGTTCGAGCCCTGATGCGGGAAGATCCCACATGCCACGGAGCAACTAAGCCCGTGTGCCACAACTACTGAGCCCGCACTCTAGAGCCCGTGAGCCACAACTACTGAGCCCGCATGCCGCAACTACTGGCAACTACTGAAGCCTGTGCGCCTAGAGCCCGTGCTCTGCAAATGAGAAGCCACCACAATGAGAAGCCCATGCGCCGCAATGAAGAGCAGCCCCTGCTCGCCACAACTAGAGAAAGCTGCACACAGCAACGAAGAACCAAAGCAGCCAAAAAATAAATTAATTAACCGAAAAAAAAAAAAAAAGTTAGGCAGTGCTGAGTCCTAGATGACAGGCATGGACCTTTCGTCCAAAAAAGTAACCAAACATTTTTGTTTGGTTTATAATCTCAAGGATCAGAGGGATAAATTGGGAGACTGGGATTGACATATACACACTACTATATATAAAATAAAATAGATAAGTAATAAGAACCTACTGTGTAGCACAGGGAATTCTATTCAATACTCTGTAATGACCTATATGGAAAAGAATCTAAAAAAGAGTGGATATGTGGATATGTATAACTGATTCACTTTGCTGTACAGCAGAAACTAACACAACATTGTAAATCAACTCTACTCCAATAAAAATTAATTTTAAAAAAATCTCAAGAATCTCTTTTAAACCCCAGGGAGGAACATCTGCACCAACGACGCAGGAGGCGGCAGGTAACAAACAGACTCGGATCTATCTGAGCGTCAGCCGAAGCCCCTTCTGCTCCCCCGGCTGCCTCGTGGGTAGTTCTGTCCCCTCCGGGTGCTTCTAAAGAAAAGAAGGGGGTCTGTGAACAGGGCGGTAGAAACAGCAGAGTGTGAGTCCCTGGCCCAGCAATGTGGCTTCTGGTGGCTACATCCTGCATTCTCAGCTCTGGACCTTGGCTCGCAGTGGGAGAGATGATGACTGTCGTTAATATTCCCTCTGTCCCGACGCCCACCAGCCGCATCACCTTGCCTTGACCAGTGGAATGTGGCAGAAGGGACACCATGCCAGCTCTGGGCCTCGCCTGGAAGAGGCTTCCGCTTTCACCGTGTGATAAGTCTGACTACCCGAGACCACCTGCTGTGAGGAGGCCCAAGTCAGCCACACGAAGAGACAGGATGGCTGTGTGGAGGGACCCCTGAGGCACCGGACACGTGACCCGTCTGCCTGGCCCTCCCAGCCCAGCCGGGCCCACCAGCCCCCTGACTGCAGCTGAGCGAGTGACTCACGCTGACACCAAATGGAGCAGAAGAACTGCCAAGCCAGTTTCCTGACCCGCAGAGTAATGGAAAATGATACAGCTCTGTTGCTTTAAGCCACCAGGATCTGGAGTAGGCTGTCACACAGCAGTAAATAACGGGCCCATTTACACAACTCCTCAGCAGGGATGTCCTCCCCTCCTGCTTTGCTGAACCCTACCCACCCCTCAGTATGAGCTCCAGTAACGCCAACGCCTCCTTCCAGAAGCTTCTCTCATCACTCCACCTCACCCTTCACTCCACCAGCCCCTGAACGCTCAACCTCCTCATCCTTGGAGGCTCCCTCCTCCGAGAAGCCCTCCCTGACTTCCACAGTGGCCATGTGCCTGTGCCCGTGACCATCTCTGTCTGCCTGTTTCCCCTCAGAATGTCACTGTCACACACACTGTCACACATCCACATACTGCACAGACATAGCTCATTACTCCCACAAAGTACGGGTTCAGTAAGATCCAATGAACTAAAAGGATAAACCCTGACACCACTCACTGGGCCCTAACACACCACCTCATTCATCCTCTCTGCAGACCAGTGCATGCCGTTAGCCCCGTGACTGAAAACGCCTGGAGGGTGAGGGTCGTGCTACTCACCTCTGCACCCCTCACAGAGCCCTGCGCATAGTAGGTGCTCAATAAATGTACTGTTGACTCTTTTTTTTTTTTTTTTTTGGCTGCGTTGGGTCTTCATTGCTGCGCCCGGGCTTTCTCTAGTTGTGGTGAGCAGGGGCTACTCCTCGTTGCAGTGCACGGGCTTCTCATTGCGGTGGCTCCTCTTGTTGTGGAGCACGGGCTCTAGGTGCACGGGCTTCAGTAATTGTGGCTCTCAGGCTCTAGAGCACAGGCTCAGTAGTTGTGGCGCAGCATTTGGGATCTTCCCGGACTGGGGCTTGAACCCGTGTCCCCTGCACTGGCAGGCGGATTCTTAACCACTGCACCACCAGGGAAGCCCCTGTACTGTTGACTCGTAACTGGTCCATGTGACCTGAACTCCAGATTCACCCACAGACCTCTCATGCTCCGGTTCTCCTAGACCTGGATGCACTGCAAGGATGGACAGACTCTGCCTGTTTGTCTCTTTCCAATCAATGAAATTCTCGGAAATCCATGCTTTCTACACTCAGAACAATGAGTTCATTCCGAAAGGATCATCTTTTGGAAGCCACATTCTCTTTAAAGGCGCTCACCCCCGACCCCTCCTTTCACAGCCAAGCGTGAAGGAGTACACAGCTTCCCACGCTGCCTGGGAGCTGCAAATCAACTGGAAATATCTGGTTCAATCTGTTGTTAAAAAGCACAGTCCAGACAGAACTGTCACCATGAGGGACAATCATTCTATGAATACACACATAGTCCTGTGACCTTTACCCAACATTCCAGAGATAGGGGAGCTGTGTGGGCCTGGGGGGAGGGGAGGGGGAGGGTTATAAATATAGGGACTGCCTGGGTAATTCCTTATCTACAAACTCCTTATCTCTGGGAAGGTTCAAAGCACTTCCCACCCACCACCTGGGACCCTCCCGCCTCCTGTGGACCAGGCCCTGGCTCTCCCCGGCCAGGCCAGGGCTCCTCTGCTTCTCCCACTCCAGCCTCCCCTTCTCAGGCTGTAAGTCTCAGATAGGACCTGATCCTAAAATTCTACAAGCTCACACCAGGCCAGGAACTTGCATCAACAGGTAAGGGCCTTTGTCACCTGTAGCTGAGCAAGGTGGAAAGGTGATAAAGGCCAAAAAAGAAGACAGGACTGGTCAGGAAGTGGGGTCCTCTCGGGCACATGGCTGGCCCTCCCCAAGTCCTCATGGACCCAGAAAGTGTGCGTTCATCTCTGGGAGACATAGGGGAGATGTGTGCAGGCCTGGAGGACAGCGCCTGGGGTCCTCACCCCACCTCCACCACTTCCCAGCTGTGCGACCTTGGAACACATCCCTGAGGGGACTAGGCCAGTGCTGATTCAAATAAAAAGCGCTCAATAAATGTGAGCTCCCCGCTCATCCCTCCCGCGTGCATTAGAAAAGGCTGGCTCAGTACTGAGGCTACTGAATCCAGGTACAAGGGAGGCTCTATCCTTCAGGGATGACGTGCTAAACCCCCAAATAACAGAAATTAACTTGACTATATCACTCAATACTATTAAGGGACCATTCATCCACTCAATTCATTAATTCATTCAACAAACATTTGTCGAGCGTGTCACGTGCAGCCGGCATTGCCCTAAGCGCAACTTACGAGCGTCCTTGTTCTGGACACTATGGGGCTTTAAACAGTTACTGCCCCTGAAGTGCTTTTGTCCACGGTCCTGTCTCTGTCTTTGGAAAGGAATACAATGCATTCTACCTGCCATCACGTAGGCCCTAGATTTTAGGGAACAAGAGGATGCTCAAAGCGGATGCTCTGTCATGATAATGACAGAGATTATGACACCAGCAAACAGAAGTGATGCTCACACGGAGGTGAATGGACACACACAGGAGACTCCCTGAGTAGAAAACAAGACAACATATCCACTGCCCCAACCTGTTATGCCACAGATCTGACCCCGACTCTAAGCTCACGGACATGACAGTATAGATCGACCTTCTACCACCTACCTGCGGGGAAGGACCGGTTCTCCTTTTGTATTTTCAATTTGCTGTCGGCTGATCATTTGCAAAATGCACAGATCGTCTGCTTGAACGCTACGGTGATGTCAAATTATGTTAAAAGTTTCTAAATACTTTCTCTCGCTGTTGGTATTTGCCTTAATGTTACCCAGCACCCAACGATTCACAAACTGGCCCCCACCTATGAAGCACACTTCGGTTAGCAGTGATGTAGTTAATTCCACAAACCATCCAAAACCTAGCATAATACGTGTTGCAAACAATTACAAGAAATGGAATTGTAAAGGTCCACTTACTTGCCGATGGTTGAAATCTGATCAGGTCTTGCAAGTCCGTAGAAATCTGGAAAACATGGCTATAGAACTGCTGGACTGAATTCTTCAGGCCAGAGATGTCTCTGGAATGTGCCCGGAGCGTCCCGTTCATCTGCCTGACACAACTCCAGAGGCTGCTGACATGCTTGTTGAGCCCTTCCTTGATTTTCTGAAGACTTCCTGAGATGGAGTCCAGTTTGCTGCAGGTTTTCTCCATATGAGACACCCTGTCCTCCACCACAGAGACCCCCCTCTGGACCCCGTGTGTCTTCTCCTTACAAGCGTCCAGCTCGGCGAGGACCTGGCCCTGCAGCCGCTGCCACCTCTCCTCCAGCTGGTCGCAGCAAGGCACCGAGGCGGCCGGGGGAGACGGGAGGGGTTCAGCCCCCTTAGGAGACCCACGCCCTGCAGCCTTTTTACCTTCTCTACCACTGCTCAGCTCATTATGAAGATGACTCACGTGGTCTTCTGTGTGGTTTAGTTGAGAATAAAGAAAACTAAAATTCTGTTGAAGTCTCTGGATGCTATGCTCGGTTTCTTGAAACTTCCTATGCATTGTGTCATTTAGAGATTTCAAAAGGCTCAAAGCGTCACCTGCTGAAGGGTCGTCTCCATTTCGCAAAGTATCTTCTCTCCCACGAGGCTCTCCCTGGAAGTTCTGTAGGCACATATCCTCCACCACTTGCACTTTGTCCTTCAGGTGGTTTATCTCCACCATGACCTGTTTGTTCCCAGCCCCCGAACCATCAGGCAGGGCTGACGCTGGGGGAGCAAGTTCTGCCTCCGAGCCGTTGGCCATTGCCAGGAGAGCGCTCCCCAGCCGCTCCTCCAGAGACTGTATTTTCTGATCAAGAAGGTGCTTCAAGTCATCTACCTCCCCACTGATGGTCCCCCGGAGGGTTTCTTCAATGTAAAAGCAGTGTTCCTCTGCATTCTTCTCTGTCACGTTGATCCTTGCATCCAGTTCATTCCATCTGGCGTCAAAGTCCACATCTGGCTCTGGAACTACGAGGCGGTCAAACTCATTGTCTAGTCGTCCGTTCAGCATTCTAGTCGCTTCAGCAACTCTTTCAATTTTCTGGTCTAACGTCTTGACCTGTTGCCCAAAGTCACCATTCTTGGCACCGTCACAGCAGTTTGCCCTGGTTGGAGGGTCTTGGATCCGGGCTCGAAGGTCACTGATTTCTTTTCTCAGGTTGGTTTCCTTCTCTCCTATAAGCTCCATCACTCCCAGGTAGCTGCTCCCATAGTCATCACAGTGCTGCTGGAGACCAATTAGCTTATACTCACACGAGTTCTTCAGATCAGCCAGCTTCCTGTCCATTCCCTCCATGAGCTCCTCTCTCAGGGCATCAATCTGACTATCGACATACGCTTGGTAGAGCTCATTGGTCGTCATGGTGACCGTAGGGCCCTGGGCCGCCTCCTGGAGCTGTCTGAGCTGCCCTTCATAGCCCTTCACCTTCCCATCCAGCTCGTCCAGCTTGCTACTCTTGGTCTTCAGGGCATCCTTGACTTCAGCCAATTCAGACTTGATGTCCTTCATGCCAGATTCCTTACTGTTGAGGACACCAGGAAGCTGGACCGTTTCTGGTTCTCCACCCACGGCA
This sequence comes from Stenella coeruleoalba, assembly GCF_951394435.1. Classification (NCBI taxonomy): domain Eukaryota; kingdom Metazoa; phylum Chordata; class Mammalia; order Artiodactyla; family Delphinidae; genus Stenella; species Stenella coeruleoalba. The sequence goes on along the minus strand of NC_137160.1, from coordinate 54,905,708 downwards.
CTGTCAGGCACTGGCTGGGGGTGCAGGTTACTGAGCCACGATGCCAGCATTTTGCTGGCGTCATCCTGAATGGAGTGTTTGAGGTTTTCATTCACTCCAGCAATGGAAGACTGGAGATCAAGCACCGTCCTTGTGAGTCGGAGAACCTTCTCCTCAAGCACCTGGATTTTCTTTTCCTGAAGTTCTAGGGGCCCCTGTTTTGGATCTACGGTCCGACTTAGTTCTGCTGCAGGAGTTGGTGACAAAGTCTTCCCAGGCTCTGAGACTCGGCTTGGTTCACTGTCTGTTACAAAGAAAGAGTTGGACATGACTTAACATCTTCTACCTTTACCCAGTTTCTGCAAAGACAATAAACAGGGTATTCAAGGGATTCACTTACAGCTCCCTTCTCACTGCAGGTAATTATTGTGCTAGAGTGAAAAGACTATGGGCTTTAAGTAAAAGAGACCTCCAGGGGCATTCTGGCCCTGCTGTTTACAGCCTGCCCTCGAGCAGGCTAACTCACATCTGTGAACTATAATCCCCTCATCTACGAAGCAGAGGCACTATCTCCCCTCTTGGGTTGTTAAGAGGATATTTACACGGCACATCATAGATACTCAATGGCCTCTTTCACCCTGAAGGGAAAATTCTTGATTTGCGTTATCATATGAACATACATCATTCCCTCATTAGTAACTGCACCCACACCCCGGTGGTTGACCGCATGCTGTAAAACCACAAGAACCCACTTGAGATCCACCCATTAGCAGTTGGGTGGTATGATATCACACGAGCAGCAAGTTATCCTCCAAGCAACCCCTAAACGTTTGCTTACTTTTAATAGCATCCCTGTGCCAAAAGACTCTCATAGACATCGTTCGGTGCTGTCATGCAGCTGGGGACACTAACAGCGAACGAGAGATAAAGAACAGAGTCTACTGGCGTCTGCCAACAACAGAGCTACGTGGCCCTAAGCAGTGAGAGTCACTAAGTCAAAGAATACAAACATTGAAGTTTTTTGTGGCCAAGCCCCGCGTGGCTTGCTGGACCCTAGTTCCGGGACCAGGGATCCAACCCGTGCCCCGTGCAGTGGAAGCACAGAGTCCTAGCCACTGGACCACCAAGGAATTCCCCAAACATTCCATTTTTGATAATCCTACGTTAAGAAATGTACCCTGCAAGGAAACAGTCCAAAAGAAAAAAATTATTATAAAATAATTGCGATGAGTCATAACATGAAAATAAACTAACGTACAGAGAGAGAGAGAAATTAAACAAAAAGCAGGTTATCAGAATCTGAGGCACTGGACTTCCCTGGTGGTGCAGTGCTTAAGAATCTGCCTGCCAATGCAGGGAACACAGGTTCGAGCCCTGGTCCGGGAAGGTCCCACATGCTGTGGAGCAACTAAGCCCGTGCACCACAACTACTGAGCCTGTGCTCCGGAGCCCGCGAGCCACAACTGCTGAGCCCGTGTGACACAACTACTGAAGCTCAAGTGCCTAGAGCCCGTGCTCTGCAACAAGAGAAGCCACTGCAATGAGAAGCCCGCGCACCGCAACAAAGAGTAGCCCCCGCTCACCACAACTAGAGAAAGCCCGCACGCAGCAACGAAGACCCAACGCAGCCAAAAATAAATAAATAAATTTATTATTTTTTTTAATCTGAGGCACTAGGAGAATAAGCAGCAAACCACGCCCCTGAACACAGAATACAAGGAATACTAGAATACCATCGACAAGCCTACAGACGATACTGAGACCTAGCGTGTAAAGTGGAAAAAGTCACACACGACATAGATTACAATGAAATAAAATGCATTAATGTAAACTGACAAACACTGGAAGTAAATTTAGAATGTTGTCGATATTTGAGCTTCATGTTCATTGTTTTCTCCTCCTCTAAACTTTTGCAGATGATCATATCAACAGTTATCATTCACTAAAATCAACATAGTGTTAAAACCAAGACTGGAATTCAGATGTCTAAATTCCCAAGGAGAAAACTAGAAAGAACACCTTGTTTTCCATACTGAAAAATGTATTCTATCTCAGGACACCAGAAATAAAATTCATTGAATCACGTACAAATGAAATGTTGTTCTGAGCAAAGGAAATTTTTTTCTAAGGGCTGGAGAAGCAGGGAAGGATCAGGATGTAAGCAGAGGTTTTCTTCATACACTGCTGGTGACTATAAGAATTGTTACCACTTTTTGGAAGGATAATTTGGCAAGTGTATCAAAATACTCAGAATCCTTTTGACTCTGCAATTACACTTCTAGAAATTTATTCTAGTAAATAATAAGGATGAATCCAAAAATTTAACAGGAAAAAATACTTATTCAAATACTATCTATAATAATGAAAAATTGCAAACAGTCTAAATGACCAACGGTACAGGATAATGTCCAAACAATGACACTCTATGAAGCCATGAGATGATATCGTAGTATATTTAATGACATGAATGTTTTTTCATGAAGTTAAAAAATAAGTTCCAGAAACAGTATGTTCATTACAGTGATAGTGGGTTGAGGATAGGCGCTTCCTTTCATTCTCTTCCAAAATCTCACTAAAATGGCATAAAACAAAACAAGCAAAACAAACCCCAACCAAGTCACATATAAAAAATTGGGAATCAGAATGGTTTTGGACATTTTCACAGTGCATTGGAAACTAGAAGAAAAAAAAAATTTTAATTGAAGTACAGTTGATTTACAATGTTATGTTAGTTTCAGGTGTACAGCAAAGTGATTCAGATACATATATATATGTATATATATTCTCTTTCAGGTTCTTTTCCCACACAGGTTATTATAAAATATTGAGTATAGTTCCATGTGCTATACAGTAGGTCCTTGTTATCTATTTTGTATGTAGTAGTGTGTATATATTAATCCCAAATTCCCAATTTATCCCTCCCCCGCAGTTTTCCTCTTTGGTAACCATAAGTTTGTTTTCTATGTCTGTGAGTCTCTTTCTGTTTTTCAAATAAGTTCATTTGTATCATTTTTTTAGATTCCACATATAAGTGGTATCATATGACATTTGTCTCTGACTTACTTCATTTAGTATGATAATCTATAGATCCATCCATGTTGCTGCCAATGGCATGATTTCATTCTTTTTATGGCTGAGTAATATTCCGTTGTATGTATACACACCACATCTTCTTTATCCATTCACCCGTCAATGGACACTTAGGTTGCTTCCATGTCCTGGCTATTGTAAATAGTGCTGCAATGCACACTGGGGTGCATGCATCTTTTCAAATTATAGTTTTATCTGGATATATGCCCAAAAGTGTGATCGCTGGATCATACGGTAGCTCTATTTTTAGCTTTTTAAGGAACCTCCATATTGTTCTTCATAGTGGCCGCACCAATTTACATTCCCACCAACAGTGTAGGAGCGTTCCTTTTTGGAAACTAGAAGAAAATTGAGTGATGCTTTCAAAATTCTAAAGGAAAATTATTTCCAACCTAGAATTCTGAAGCTGGAGTAAATATATTTTCAGAATATCAAAAAGTTTACCTCCCATGCAATCCTCTCATGAAACTACTAGAAGATGTGCTCTACCAAAACAAGGGAATAAACTGAGAAAAAGCAAGCAGGGGGTACAGGAAGCAGGGAACGGATGGGAGAGAAGTCAGTGAAGGTCACAGGGTGGCAGCTGTGAACAAGGACAAGCAGATGACCAGTCCAGGTGGGGCAGGTGAGAAGGCTCTAGGAGAGATTTCTTCAAGGAGATGAAACCGATGTGTCTGAACAAAACGAGGGGACATGTAGATAACCAGCGGAGAGTCTGGGTTGAAATAGGGATAAAAATATAGAAAACCAAGCAAAGGAAAACATACTTATTAACTCTAGAGAAATCCAGAAACAGTGTAGGAAAGGCAGCATGTTCATAGTACACTACAGAGCTCCGCTGTAAACATTATATAACTACTACAATGTAACCAATAAGTACTGAACAGATAAAAACACAGTATAACTGAACGGAAAGGACGGCAGTACAGGAGCCCCATGTTAGATGAAAGGGACTTAAATCCTCACCTTCCATAATGAGAAGTCAAGGGGCGTGGAGGTAAATTCCAAAAGACCATCTAACGAGTTTAAAGCAGTGCTCACTTCAGCAGCACATTTACTAAAATTGGAATGATACAAAGAAGATTAGCACGGTCCCTGCACAAGGAGGACAGGTAAATTTGTGAAGCATTACATATTTTTAAGCAACCTAAGTGTCCATCGATAGATGAATGGATAAAGAAGATGTGGTATATATACACAACGGGATACTGCTCAGTCATAAAAAAGAATGAAACAATGCCATTTGCAACAATATGGGTGGATCTGAAGGGTTTTATGCTTAGAGAAATAAAAGTCAGACAGAGAAAGACAAATACTCTGTGTTATCATTTATATGTGGAATCTAAAAAATAAAACAAATAGATGTATATAACAAAACAGAAACAAACTCACAGATACAGAGAACAAACTGGTAGTTACCAGTGGGGAGAAGGAAGCGGGGAGGGGCAAGACAGAGGTAGAGGATTAAGAGGTACAAACTATGTAAAAAATAAATAAGAAACAAGGACAACACAGGGAAATATAGCCATTATTTTGCAATAACTTTAAATGAAGTATAATCTATAAAAATACTGAATCACTGTGTTGTACACCTGTAATTAATATAGTATTGTAAATCTATACTTCAATTATTTTAATTTTTAAAGAGTTTAAAATAATTACCCCTGAGAAGGGAAAGTGGGAGAGAAAGTGCTTTTCCTAATAGTCCTTATAAAGCTACTGAACTCATTAAACTACATGTATGTTTAAACTTTTATAAAATAAAAAGTAAAACTAAACAAAACAGAAATAAACTGTCCACTATGATCCAACACGCCCCCTCACTACTTGTCTAGTGTCTGCCTTTCATGAGGTCAGGGATTGTGTCTGCCTTGATTTTCTCTTTTCCTAAGAACCTAGTATAGAGCCTGCAGATATAGAATAAATATTTGTGGGATGAATGAATTTTTCTTTAACAAAATGTATGCGCAGAAATAGAAAAGAGAATAGTGTTCTATAGTAAAATGTTAACAGTAGTTGTCATTTGGTGGTGAGACTGTGTACTTAAATATTTTTCCTATAAACATTCTGTAATAGATATGCATTACTTTTATAATAAAAATTATTTTAAAGTCTGTTTTACGGACAATATTGGGAAACACCACTAGTTTCAAAATCGAAAACACAGGACTTCCCTGGTGGCACAGTGGTCAAGAATCCACCTGCCAATGCAGGGGACACAGGCTCAAGCCCTGGTCCGGGAAGATCCCACATGCCGCGGAGCAACAAAGTCCGTGCACCACAGCTACTGAGCCTGCGCTCTAGAGCCCGTGAGCCGCAACTACTGAGCCTGCAGGCCGCAACTACTGAAGCCCATGCGCATACAGCCCATGCTCCGCAACAAGAGAAGCCACCACAGTGAGAAGCCCGCGCCCCGCAACGAAGAGTAGCCCCTGCTCGCCACAATTAGAGAAAGCCCACGCACAGCAACGAAGACCCAATGCAGACCAAAAAAAAACCCAAAACAGACTGAAAACACCTCATGGGAAAATATAATCATTTAAAGATGACTTAAACATTTAACTCATAAGAAAATCTAGGTTTTTCTCACTGAACTTTAAAAAAGAAGAAAGATAAAGTGATGTAGAATAATGTCAAAATATTTTTATCCATAAAAGTCAGTTTCTTAATGTTACACTTAAAAGCCAAGGTGAAAATTATCATTGCTTGCTAAGCTATTCATTGAGTTTGTGCTACTTCACTTAAAAAAAAATCAAAAGCAAATTTAAGAACAGCCTCATTGGACACTTCTAACTTGGGGCTTAGCTTTGCAAATATCTCACCCCAAACAGAATAAGAATGATTCTATTTACCTTTTTTTCTTTTTGAAAAAGAAACAATTTTAGTTTCTTCAAATTCAGGTTTATGGGAGCTTGTACATGAAAAGTAAAGTAAAAACAACCCAAGCATCATTACCTCGTTACACTTGACTCTCTTTTGTCTGTGCCTCAGGCCACACAAGGCTGAGACCAGCAGCATCTCCCACTCTAAGGCCTTGGCTTTCACAACCAGTTGGCCCTAACAAAGCAATTTACTTTTTTTTTTTTTGCGGTATGCGGGCCTCTCACTGCTGTGGCCTCTCCCATTGCGGAGCACAGGCTCCGGACGCGCAGGTTCAGCGGCCATGGCTCACAGGCCCAGCCGCTCCGCGGCATGTGGGATCTTCCCGGACCAGGGCACGAACCCGCGTCCCCTGCATCGGCAGGCGGACCCCCAACCACTGCGCCACCAGGGAAGCCCGCAATTTACTTTTTAAAAGTCTGTCTTCCGATCGCTACTGCTTCTGCAAATAAATTTGTGTGCCATGTGTCTACTGCAGGCATATGTGTGTGTTTTGGGCAGAACTTGGAAAGCTCCACACATCCTGTCGTGTGAAGGAGCAGGGGCGGCCGGCAAAGCAGAGCGCAAGTCAGAAGGTACCTGTGGCTTTCTTCACGCTGCTTCTCGGCCGAGCGGGCGTGGGGCGGGGCATCTTCACGGGGTCTCTGGGACCTTCTTGGCAGTCGCCTCCCCTGAAGCCAGGGCAGCACCTCCATTCCAGCTGTGTCACCGTCTTGTACCTGGTGACGTATCTGGGTCTGACATTCACACGATAACTGCCGAAGAAAAAAGGTGGCATCTCTCTTTACTGGCTGCTGTTGCAAACACCCCCGGCCCCCCTGGCTGAACCCGAATGAAGACGCTCCAGGTCACTGCTCTCTCCAGGCTGACCCAGCGGGGATCACTGGTCTCCTCTAGTCCAGCCCTGCCCCCCTCCTTCCTCCAGCTCCTGCATCCACCTGCCCCCAGGTCCCCTCCCACTAAAGGCTGGAGAAACAGACAACTCAGAAAAACTTGGCCCATGAATCTCATTGGATGTGGACATTGTTCACAAACTGGGCTTTTATTTCACCGACAAACTTATACAATTCGCTGCTTTGTGGCGGTTTTTCCAAGGCAAGTCAGGGCCATTTGGTTTGTGTTTTAGAGAAACACCCCGGGTGCCCTCACCTCCCATGGCCCCCTGTGTATTCACCTCGGCACCCTCTTTCCCAACATCAACAAAGGGAGCAGCGAGCCCCCCTGGAGACGCATCTCACGCTATTTGTGTTCAGATCTTTTTAAAAAGATGCCCCGGTCCACACAGCTAATGACAGAAATAAGGAAGCAGAATTAGAACCATTCAAAAATCCCGTTTATGGTACACTTGTGTATCACATAGAGACCCTGGCAACAAGCTGGAAAGTCCTTTAGACCCAGGGCTGGACCTCAGCCCAGAACAGACAGCGCTCAGAGGGACCAACCAGGAGCTCACCCCCCAGGGCCCTCCCTGCTCACAGCACAGAGGCAAGCCGGCTCCTGGGTCACCCCGGCTTCTCTTTCTGACTGGGAACGACAGCTCTCTTGAACCTCGTCACTTTCTCTTCATTTCCAACACCCCAGCACGAGCAGCTAGCCCCCTTTTGGGACTGATTCCCAGAAAGAAACGGGCTTTGCATCACGTCCTCAGGGCTGCTGTGTGCTGCTCAGGGGGGCATCCGGGGGCCTGGTGCCAGCCTAGTGACTCCATCAGGCCCCGGCCTTGTGGCAGGTAGAGTTCAAAGCTACATTCCTGAGAAAATTATAAATGGCTAAATGTAGTGGACTTCTGGCATCCTCCCTGAGGGTCCAAACCATGACACCCCAAACCTCACATGCCAGGAACCACCTCACGTGCCAGGACAGGCAAGGCGACCCTTTGGAATTCCAGGAGGGCCCGCTGACAGCACTGCCCCAGCGGGAGTGTCCCAGCACTTCACTGACCCGTCTCACCTGGTCTTGTAGGGCAGTGGTTCTCAACCTTGGCCGTGTGTTAGAATTACCAGGGACCTGTGAAAAACTACCCATGCCTGGGTCCCACCCTCAGAGGCTCTGATTAATCGGTCTGCAGTGCGGCCTGGGTGTGCGGATTTTCAGATGCTTGGGTGGGAGGCGTTTTAAGGAAAACTGATGAGAAAGCCCAATAAGTAAAACAGAAAAGAAGGGCTGCTCAGGGGGTCAGGGGCAAAGCAGGTGCAAGACCGGCCTTCCCGGTTCTTCATTCTCTCATTCCCGCCACGTCCCCCATCAAGGCCCCACTATATACATCATTCCTTTTTCACAAATGAGAAAACAGAGGCTCGTAGAGGTTAAGTGACTTCTCCCAGTTCCAATGGTCAGGAAGGGCCAGGACTGGACTTTGAAGCCGTGTGCTCGCCTGGACCCCGCAGGGCCCCCCCCGGCACACAGAAGCAGCCAATCTCGCTGGCAACTGCCTTCAATCTGAAGCAACCGCGCCCACCCAGACATGTTCCAAAAGGGCCCACAAGCTGGGTAAGAAGGCAGCCTGAGCACTTAATTCGGTCCAGGTCCACACTAGCCCTCAGCCCCCTAGGACCCCACCTACCAAAAGCATCCTCTGTGTGGTCCCAGAAACTACAGGAAAAGAAAGAAAAATTCCACTTCGTTGTTTTGCAGGCTCAAGCGCAGCATAATGCTGGAAAAATGTGTCATCTCCGAAAAACTTGGTTCCTCTGAGCATTGAGGACTGAATGTGAAAATGTGTCTGCTCTGGGTTTTCTCCGTGTGCCGGGAGATGACGGCCCTCATTAAACCCTTCTGGCCGTGGCTGAGCCGGGCCGAGGGGCCCAAACCCCGCAGCTTTGATGCCGAGGGACGACCCCCCACCCCACCCGGGGGACTTAGCCCCTCACTGCCCAGCCGAGCGCAAGAAAGTTCTTGCTTTTCCAACACACTTCATTCTTTTCGCTGAAGGCAGTGATGATTTCAGCGCTAGCGCATAACTTAGGAAAGCTCCCTGGGGCACCCTCCTTCCTCTCCGCCCCACCCCCCACCCCCACCCCTACCCCTATTGCTCTAGGTTTCCGGTTTCAGTGGACTTCAGGTTGACTGCATCTCCAACCAAGTTTCCAGCCCCGCGTGTGAAAGCAGTGACAGCTGGAAGCCACTGGGGGCCACCTGGGCTCACGGCCACATCTCTGTGCCCGAGAACACGATCCCTGAGGCACCGGCAGGTCCCCAGGACTCATTTCAGGGGGGCGTGATGGGGGGAGGCGGGTCTGTCCAGCCCCACAGCCCTACTGGGATATCCTGGCAGAAACCGGGCTGCTGCTTCCACTGGGGCAGCCAAGGGGCCCCCCAGAGGATGGGGGAGCACCAGGCAGGACTCCCAGGCCTGCCCGCATGCCCTGGATCCGCGGGACAGTATCCTGGCCAGGGGGCCTTAAAAAAAAATGCTTAGGCCTTTACCCTCAAAATTCTAATTTCATTGGTCTGAGGTGGGGGGACCCAGGTGTCTGTACCTTTCAAAAACTCCCCACGTAATCGCCAAGCGCAGCCAGAGTTGAGAAGCGCCCCAGACCCAGGCACCCAGGGGCCCAACAACCAGGCAGCAGCCCAAGCGTCACCCCAGGGCCCCTGGGAAGTGGGTGTTTGGAAGATGCTCCGTGGACATTTACTAAATCAGCAAACTGCACCCAGCTGGGGGCGGCCAAGGAAGGGCCCGCAGCCAAAGGGACAGAGTCACTGCCCGGCGGGGCTGGAGCCCAGGGGCTGACTGGGCTCCAGCCTTGGTCCCCATCCCAGCCTCGGGTCAGGTCTGTAACAGCATCCCTTCCAGGGGGAGCCCCGATCAGCTGCCTCAGGCACCCCTGGAGGTGGGCAGTGAGCTGCCCCACAGCCCTGTCCACTCTCCCCAACTCTCCCCCCCCCCGTCTCAAGCCCTTTTCAGGGGTGAGACAAGGGGTCACCATTTTTACAAGTTCAGTCACGATGTCAAGGCACCAGATGGGCCCAGGAGATGCTAATGAGAAGGAAGTTGGAAGAAAAGGACTGCAAGAGTTGAATCAGAGCTCAGGGACCACATGACGAAGTGTCCCTGTTAAAACAGAATGGGACAAAGTGTACATCCATTTGACGTCACCCCCACCAAGATTCCTTCCCACTGGTGGGAGGTGAGACCTCGCCTCACCTGCTTCCATTCACACTTGTATTTGCGCATCCAGAGCTCCTCCTCCCGCCAACCGCGGGGCCCTTGAGGGCAAGAACGCCTGTTGGCTCTGCTCTCTACAGGACCCCCACTTTTCAACACAGTGTCTGTCCTATTGTGCTTAATAAATAACTGAGTATTAATCGTTAATCAGTAACTGATTGATCAAACAATTAATTAATGACACTAGGCCTACTTTTGACAAGGTTTGGGGAAGTCCAGTGTCCATAATAACAACCCCAGAGCGACCCTCAGGTCTAACCCAGCTGAACCCAGGAGGTTCAGTCCTCCCAGAACCCAGTTGAGCTCCAGGGTCCACAGTCATGTGAACAGGACAAGAATCAAACACCAGAAGGTGAGCCAGCGCTGGGCTTTCCAAGACAGCCATTAACCGGGGGGCGGGTGTTTAAATGTAAACTGATTAAAATTAAATAAAACCGAACATCTACTTCCTCAGTCACACTATCCACATTTCATGAGCTTTACAGCCACAGTGACTATGGTATTAAATAAACAAAGTGAATATCTCCAACATCACAGAAAGTTCTGTCGGACAGGACTGGGAGAGAGTGTCGCAAGATTGTCAAGGGAACAGCAACGGGCTCACGTCTATCTGTTCATCTGATTTCTCCTCCCATCTCCCCAGCACTGCAAGTAGAACATTGCTCTGAAATAACCACACATCACTGGCACAGGACCATCTAGACAGTGGTTCCACAAAGTAAGGATCTTTTCCCTGCATTTAGTGTTTACCTGTATTTTATTTTAACACTCTGCACAAACTGAAAACCCAGAGGACCCTGGGGGCACTCATTTGACTGGGATTTCTCCCAAGAATGGACTTGACAGTAAACTCCTCTCCCTCCTCCAGTCCCTGGCTTGCCCCCCAAAACCTGGAGTCAACTCTTGTTGCTTCATTCCGTGTGTGTAGCTCCGCCCAGTATCAATCAGAATGGGACAGAGGATGGAAAAGAGGCGCTTCCCCTCCCTGGTAGGGAGCACCCAGGCCTGGGGAACTAACCACCTCCCCAGGGACAAGGAAAGTCCACACGAAAAGGTGAGAAATCATCTCCCAGAGTTTCCAAACGCGCACCCAGGGCAGACCTGGGTGTCTGGCATTCAGCCACTGCTCCAGGTTTTCCACAGGGCGGTTCACTGCAGCCACAGCAATCCCATTTTTTAAAAACTGTGGTACAGTTATGTAAGTATGTAAATACACATTACATAAAATGTACCATCTTAACCGTTCTTAACAGTACAGTTCAGTAGCACTAAGTACGTTCACAGTGTTGTGCAAACATCACCACCACCCATCTCCATAACTTTTTCATCACCCCAAACTGAAACTCCGTACCCATATTAAACACTAACTCCCCATTGCCCGCCCCAACCCCTGGGAACCAGCATTCTACTTCCTGTCTCTAGGAATCTGACTGCTCTAGGGACCTCATATAGGTAGAATCGTACAGTATTTGTCCTTTTGTGACTGGCTTGTGTCACTTAGCATAATGTCCTTGTAGGCGAGGAAAAGACTTTGCCTGTACCCTCTTAGATTTGTTCCTGGAATTAACTGACAAAAGACAGATTAACAGGAGAAAAAGACTACAAATGTTATTGATATGAATATTTGTATGTGCATGGGGGCTTCAGGAAAGAAGTGAAAACTCAAAGTAGCAGTTAGACTCAGAGGCTTATGTACCATTTTAACAAAGGATGATAAAATGTGGAGAAGGAATCAGACAAAGGAAAGGGAGTTTGGGCTTCTAGGGGCAATAAGTTGTGGGAATGTGGGTAGGACACTAATGGGTGATAATGGCTATTTTAGTAAGGTTTCTTTTTTTTTTTTTTTTTTTTTTTGCGGTACACGGGCCTCTCACTGTTGTGGCCTCTCCTGTTGCAGAGCACAGGCTCCGGACACGCAGGCTCAGCGGCCATGGCTCACAGGCCCAGCCGCTCCGTGGCATGTGGGATCTTCCTGGACCGGGGCACGAACCCGTGTCCCCTGCATCGGCAGGCAGACTCTCAACCACTGCGCCACCAGGGAAGACCAGTAAGGTTTGTTTATACAGACTCCTCTCTGTGCTGGCTCTCTGTCTCTGGTGATTAGGGTCACACCCCTCATCCCGGTATAGGAGAGGCAGGAAACTCACACCCCGCTTTTGGGAATAAATGGGAAGGGCAGAAAGGTCTTGTCTCTGAGGTTTCTCAGTGGCCTTCAGCTCAAAATAATCAATATGGAAAAGTGGCATGTTTTGAGGTGGTCTGCCCTGATCCCCTTCATCTCAGGCTCATCCATATTATAGCATGTATCAAGATTTCCTTTTTAAGGGGGCTTCCCTGGTGGCTCAGTGCTTAAGAATCTGCCTGCCAATGCAGGGGACACGGGTTTGAGCCCTGGTCCAGGAAGATCCCACATGCCGCAGAGCAACTAGGCCCGTGCACCACAACTACTGAGCCTGCGCTCTAGAGCCCGTGAGCCACAACTACTGAGCCCACGTGCCACAACTACTGAAGCCTGTGCGCCTCGAGCCCGTGCTCCACAAGAGAAGCCATTGCAATGAGAAGCCCGCGCACCACAACGAAGAGTAGCCCCCACTCGCAACAACTAGAGAAAGCCTGCATGCAGCAACGAAGACCCAACACAGCCAAATAAATTTATTTTAACAAATTTCCTTTTTTACACAGAAATTCACTTTTACAAAGTTGGGTCTCAGTGCTCTAATTTAGAAATTGCCAAGACAGTGGACTGAGTTTCTAGGAACTGCTTGTGACAAATGGGTTTGCTTTCTCTTTTGTTGTCATTCTACCAATCAATGAATAAATAAGTGAACTTTTTATTAAAGTAACACTTTGCCAAAAGTAAATACAGCAGTGGCTATAAAGTTTGAAACAGAAGGGATTTCAGAACTACATGAAGGAAAAGTTGTTCTGCACTAGCAGAAGAGACACTTCCATCTGAATCCACTGTGTCTACTGATGATCAAAAAATTGGCCATTTGAGGGGCTTCCCTGGTGGCGCAGTGGTTAAGAATCCACCTGCCAATGCAGGGAACACAGGTTCAAGTCCTGGTCCGGGAAGATCACGTGTACCATGGAGCAACTAAGCCCGTGAGCCACAACTACTGAGCCTGTGCTCTAGAGCCCGCGAGCCACAACTACTGAGCCCATGTGACACAACTACTGAGCCCGCGTGCCACAACTACTGAGCCCGCGCACTGCAACTACTGAAGCCCGTGCACCTAGAGCCTGTGCTCCACAACAAGAGAAGCCACTGCAATGAGAAGCCCGCGCACCTAGAGCCTGTGTTCCACAACAAGAGAAGCCACTGCAATGAGAAGCCCGCGCACTGCAACAAAGAGTAGCCCCTCCCGCTGCTACTAGAGAAAGCCCGCACGCAGCAACAAAGACCCAACGCAGCCAAAAATAAATAAATAAATTTGTAAAAAAGAAATTGGCCATTTGAAACCACGTGCAAGACAATCTGAGGAGGTGACTCTGGTCCCCAAGGCTAACTGTCCACATTCTGAAAAAGTCTCCCCCCACGAGAGAGTGAAGAAACCAGATAGCCTTCTTCCAGGTTAGAGCACATCACACACACAAATCACAGTTCTCATCTTATCTTTTTCTGCTACATTGCACATTTTTAATTAGATCCCTGCCTGGAGAAATTAATAACGTGGAAGGAAAGAAATGCTCAATATTTTGCTTGACTCCTTAGGACAAACCACTTAAGTTTTAAAAGTCAGAAGGCTTGGGCAAATATATTTCTGAAATACAAAATGCATCTGATGAATCTCGAAGTCATATAGAGGCACCTAATTAAAATCAGATTACAATACAGCTTTGTACATTTTTTTTTTCTTTTGGCTGTGCTGGGTCTTCGTTGCTGCGTGTGGGCTTTCTCTAGTTGCGGTGAGTGGGGGCTACTCTTCATTGTGGAGCACAAGCTCTAGATGCACAGGCTTTAGTAGTTGCAGCACGTGGGATCAATAGTTGTGGCACACAGGCTCAGTAGTTGTGGCTTGCGGGCTCTAGAGCACGGGCTCAGTAGTTGTGGCGCATGGGCTTAATTGTCCTGCGGCATGTGGGATCTTCCTGGACCAGGGGTGGAACCCATGCCTGCCAATGTAGCGGATTCTTAACCACTGGACCACCAGGGAAGTCCCTGCTTTGTACATTTCTTAAATCACAGACCCTAGACCAAGGCAGTGTGCTCAAAATGAAAGTGTATGTATAGCAGATTGTCTGTTTCCCAGTACAAAGGAGATTCTTGCTGGAGAAACCACAATTGTAAGCTGTTTCTTTTTCCATTTCTTCTTGAATTAATTTCCTTCCGTACTTAGAGTGGCAAGTTAGATTCAAACCCTAAAACCCTCTTTACTTCTCAGCCATTTTCTCTGATCATACAGCATAATGAGTAGAATAAGTTTTCCCCACGACGGATCACCCTCCTTAACGCTGAGGACAGAAAAAATTCTACAGTCCTGAAAGAAAGGTGATTGAAGGAAAGCCCAGCGGCTCAACTGAGAGGCTGTCCCAACTCGGCTGCAACAGACAGTGAAGTGTCATTTTCAGATTTACCATAAGAGCGGCCTGTACCTTCCTTCGGAGCAAACTTGCATTGCTAAAAATGACATCATCTCCAAGCGCGGGGCGCGCCCAGCAGCATGAAATACAGTTTACGCGTGTGTGCTATGGAGTCCGCATTCTTGGTTTTAACTTCCTCACTTGGGGAAATACATGACAGAGCTCAAGTCTGCAGTGGGGGAAGGGCGAGCGAGCGCGGAGGCCTCCAGGGCCCGAGCACCACCCCGGCTTTCTGGCGGCAGAATAATCCAACACTAACGAAGGCCCACGTTCCCCTAACAATTCTTTTGGGGAAGGGCCATCGCCGCTGCAGGCTGCTTTCCGCAACTCCATTGTACAGGATTCCATTTCTCGAACTCACATCTCATCTCCTCATCCCCGGAGTCAGGATCACAGAGCACCCTCCGCCCCAATCGCGCCCAGATGCGCTCATTCCCCATGTTCCCACGGTGTGGCCCGGAAAACAGCTGAGGCCTCAGCCTTTGGCGTGATGCTCACCCCAAGGGTGACTTTCTGTGGTTCGGGAATGCAAATGTTTCTTCTCAGAGCCACTGAATAATTCTTGATCATTTCCTCTTTCTTTAAGAGGAAAAATGATTTCCTCAGATTCTCCTACAGAAGTCACAATAATTTCGAAAGCCCTTTTCCTGTGTGTCCCCTGCCTCGGTTTGCAACATTCCTCCCCCCTCAGGCTCCAGTCACTCTGTGCTTTCTCTTTCTCAACTTCCATATCTGCCAGCCACCCTTCAGCTTGCAGCTGCCCACCCGTCATTCTCAGTACAAGCAGCCCTCTGGATCGGCGGTCCCGCGTCTGCAGGTTCAACCCACAGCAGATTGAAAATATTCATGCAAAAAAAAAAAAAAATCCTGGAAAGTTCCAAAAAGCAAAACGAATTTGTCATGCACCCAGCCACTATGTATTTATATAGCATTTACATTGTATTGGGTATTATAAGTTATCCAGAGGTGATTTAAAGTATACAGGAGGATGTGCATAGGTTATATGCAAATATTATGCCATTTTATATAAGGGACTTGAGCATCTGTGGATTTTGGTATCCGTGGGAGGTCCTGGAACCAATCCCCTATGGAGCCCAAGGGACGACTGTACTGCTTTTCCAAACAGAAAGGGAACTGGCTATGATACCCCATCTGTAATCAATTTTGGACCTTTGGATGGTGACCACGGATGGTGGCAAGCTCTTAAGCAGGCCTCACCTGGAACTTGGTGGCAGTCACTTAGAAGCTTAGAAAATCCTAAGACAGTAGGAGTTTCTCTGCAGGTATAAAGACAACATTTTCTTCCTTTGGGCCAACTCATTCTCATTAAAAAAAAAAAGAAATCTGGGAATTGAAAACACAGGAACACTTATATTTCTTTTCTAATTTATATCACACTGGGGGAAAAAAGGACCAAACTGTTATAACCTAGTTTCATATTTCTCACATTGTCCAGGCGAAGCCCATATTACTTTGTGTCTTTTAAATCCACACTTAACAAAGTAGAGACATTTACATTTGCCTGCCCTCTGCTTACAGGGAACATGGTTTTTCTTTGGAAGATGCTACCACAACCCAGCCCACCTCCAGGCCTGAAGGTGTAGACAAGGAGAGGGGGAGGGGCAAGATAAAAAGAAGCATTTTGCTTCTTTGCTTTTAAATAGAAAGGGGTGATGGAGGCTGTGGAGGAGAAAGAAGCGAGGAGGAACTTTTCTCCAAGGAGACTTGGGGTGGCCGACGGATTTTTAAGGTTGGGAACACCTGCCACGTCCGTTAAGCCATTTGTGTTGCTACAGTATTCACTGAGCCCTCGTGCTCATACCGGCTTGTAGAACTGGATTGTTCTTAAGAACCTGAGGGTGTGGTGTTCCATACCTTGGCCAGACCCATGTGGTTCCGAGAAAACCCCCCGGAACCCAGGTACTCAGGGACTGCAGGACAATAGAGTGTGGGAAATGTCCCAACCTAGAGGGAAGCTTCCAGGCATCACAGTTCTTGTAAGTTGAGGGGAAGTGAGACAAATACACAGACTTGGAGGTGAAGAGAAGTGGCTTGCTTTCAATCTCCTTAAAATCTTTTTTTTTTTTTTTTTTTTGCGGTACGCGGGCCTCTCACTGTTGTAGCCTCTCCCGTTGCGGAGCACAGGCTCCGGACATGCAGGCCCAGCAGCCACAGCTCACAGGCCCAGCCGCTCCGCGGCGTGTGGGCTCTTCCCGGACCGGGGCACGAACCCGTGTCCCCTGCATCGGCAGGCAGACCCTCAACCACTGAGCCACTAGGGAAGCTCTAAAATCTTTTTTTTTAAGAAAAATTACATAGATTGCATTATCTTGTTTTGTTTATTTAAATAAAACCACTAAGATCTGTGGTTTGCATAGTAGCTCTCATCCTCCTCATAAGCTGGGGCCTAAGCTGTCCCATTACCCAAAATCTTCAGTACAATTTACTTCAATGAGTCTTTGCAAATAAAATATACAAGCAAACATAGTATTTTCAAAGACGTCTCAAAAATAATCTTTAAAATAATTCCCTATATTTTCAGTATTTAACTTTTTTTTTTAAACATCTTTATTGGAGTATAATTGCTTTACAATGCTGTGTTAGTTTCTGCTGTACAACAAAGTGAATCAGCTATACATATACATATATCCCCATATCTCCTCCCTCTTGTGTCTCCCTCCCACCCTCCCTATCCCACCCCTCTAGGTGGTCACAAAGCACTGAGCTGATCTCCCTGTGCTATGCGGCTGCTTCCCACTAGCTATCTATTTTACATTTGGTAGTGTATATATGTCCATGCCACTCTCTCACTTCATCCCAGCTTACCCTTCCCCCTCCCCATGTCCTCAAGTCCATTCTCTACATCTGCGTCTTTATTCCTGTCCTGCCCCTAGGTTCTTCAGAACCAAGGTTTTTTTTTTAGATTCCATATATATGGTTAGCATATGGTATCTGTTTTACACTTTCTGACTTACTTCACTCTGTATGACAGACTCTAGGTCCATCCCCCTCACTATAAATAACTCAATTTTGTTTCTTTTTATGGCTGAGTAATATTCCATTGTATATATGTGCCACATCTTCTTTATCCATTCATCTGTCTATGGACACTTAGGTTGCTTCCATGTCCTGGCTGTTGTAAATAGAGCTGCAACGAACACTGTGGTACATGACTCTTTTTGAATTATGACTTTCTCAGGGTATACGCCCAGTAGTGGGATTGCTGGGTCATATGGTAGTTCTATTTTTCAAAATGCACTTCTATCTTTGGTCACTGTATCCTCCATTTCTTAGAGCTGTGTAGCATGAACCCTCCCAAAATCAAAGCTGTATCATACTTCACCCAAAGAGTCAATGTACGCTTACACCTCGGTGAAAGAGCTTTCCAAGGTCACGATGAGATGACCAGTTCAGGAATCTAAACGACAATGTATATCATTACTTTGCTTGATTTAACTGGAGTCTATCATATCACAACTCCTCATTTTAGCTGCA
Organism: Stenella coeruleoalba; assembly: GCF_951394435.1. Lineage (NCBI taxonomy): Eukaryota > Metazoa > Chordata > Mammalia > Artiodactyla > Delphinidae > Stenella > Stenella coeruleoalba. Next base: position 54,887,512 of record NC_137160.1, on the reverse strand, counting down.
AGCCACTGTATTTTCATTCATCACGAACAATCATTTCAAAGACTATACGTATGTCACAATTTCCATTTTAAAAACAGCCACGGGGCTTCCCTGGTGGCGCAGTGGTTGAGAGTCCGCCTGCTGATGCAGGGGACGCGGGTTCGTGCCCCGGTCTGGGAAGATCCCACATGCCGCGGAGCGGCTGGGCCCGTGAGCCATGGCCGCTGAACCTGCGCATCCAGAGCCTGTGCTCCGCAACGGGAGAGGCCACAACAGTGAGAGGCCCGCGTACCACAAAAAACAAAACAAAACAAAACAAAACACACAGCCACGGACAGTTGTTCAAACTTATGGTCTCCGGGCCTGAAACCTGAAAACCAAACTCAGCACATATGAGTCTTAACAACGGGAGGAAAAACAAGCTAAAACCTTTCTCTCCCAAGAATGAACGTTAACGCAAACTATGGGCTCTGGGTGATGATGTGTCAGTGTAGGTTCATCAGCGGTAAGAAATGCACTGCACTGGTGGGGATGTCGATAGTGTGGGAAGCTGTGCATGTGTGGGGACAGGGGTTTATGAGAAATCTCTTACCTTCCCCTTGGTTTGCTGTAAACCTTAAACTACTCCAAAAAAATATAGTCTTAATAAAAAAAATTCACATGCTTTCTCTTTCATCCATTCATTCAGTAAACAACCTACGGGTGCCCACCAGGACCACACTAGGGCTTTCCTTGGGCCACCAGTATCTACTATGGAAGAACCATACTTAGCTGGAGCCCATATACTCCTATTATCCATAACAGTCACTGTTCTGGTGCCAACTAGCCAAAGACCAGTTACATCAGTCAGGACATATATAATTATTTTTACCATAAGGCAAAAATTTGCAATAAGACTAAAACTATGGGCTGCTTCTATAAGAATAGACCCAACTGCCCACATGCAGGATTAGAGTTGATTCCTGATCAACAAAGGTGGTGAATAATGAGGTCCTGATCGTTCTGTGGATAAAGGCAATACTGCCATAACCTCCAAACAACAGTCCATGAACGAATTCACCTTCTTTCACAAGGTAGGGCCCTTTTTACCCACACTGTTGACAACGGACTCACAGATGCTCAGAGACCCTAAATCTCAGCAGTGCTACTGCGCGTGAAGCACAGCGAAGTGGTCACCTGGCCGTTCCAACTCGGTCACTGCTCAGCCCTCCACGGGCAGACCCACTTCTTCCGCTACCTGAGCACCGCCCACCGGGGACCCCGGCCAGGCTTCCGACAGGGCCCCTCCTGCCGTCCCCCAGACCCCTCCATCCTCTCCCCTCTCAAATTGCCAGATTAACATTCGGAAGCTCTGCTGGCGTCCCTGATCTAGAACCTTCCATGACTCCCCTTCGCCTAAACGATAAAGCCCGAACTCCCAACCCTGGGTTATGGCTTGAATTCTCTGTCGCCCCCAGAATGTTGGAGTCCGAATCCCAGTATCTGGGAATGTGGCCTTATTTGGAGGTAGGGTCTTAGAGGGGTAAGCAAGTTACCATGAGAGCATCTGGGTGGGCCCTAGCCCTCATAAATAAGGGGAATGTGGACAGAGACATACAGGGAGACGGTGACCATCTACAAGCCAAGGGGAGAGGCCGGGAACAGAGGCCCCTGCACAGCCCGTCAGAGGGACCAGTCCTGCGGACACCGAGACTTACTCCTCCCTTCACCCCCTCCTCCAGGCCGTGGCTAACATCCTCTCTTGGCCTCTGCTGGTATCCTCTCCCATATGCATATATTTTCAACTGGAACCTGCCTTCAAAGCCCTGCTAGGATGTCACCACCTACAAACAAGTTCTCAGATTCCTCCTGGCTGGAAATAGTTTCCTCCACCTCTGAACATCCTCAGCTGTTTGTGCTTCTCTCATTGCAATTCTCTTGCCTACCTTTTACTTTGTAATTATTTCTGTTTATGTCTCATTTCACCTACTGGACATGAACTTCTGGAGGGCAAGAGAGAGGTCGGGTTCCTTGCTGTGTCCCCATGGGGCCTAGTCCTGGGCCAGACAGGGGCCGTGCCCAAAAATATTTGTTTAATGAAACCAAGGAACAAAGACTCTTCAAATAATAAGCCTACTTTAACCCTACTGAGCTGTGTGCCAATTCGAAATGGTGTATGCTAATTACGCAGCCTCAATTCAACATTTCCCGGGGCGAAAACGTGCAATGTGTTTTTCTTACTCCATTATGTTTTTTTTTTTTTTTTTTTACTCCATTATGTTTTAGCCAGCGTTCTACATCTGTTACGTATTTACCATCTCAATGGGTCTTCGGATAAATCAGAGCAGTAACCTTACTATCAGTATAAATGAGTTTCCACACTGTATTTCACCAGGAGTCCTCAGCTATAAAACAACTGTGTACAAATGGTGGTGGACACATACAAAGGAATCCTACTGAACAATAAAAAGGAATCAGCTATCGTTCCGTAGTACAACATGGATGTACCTTATCATAACCATGCTGAATGAAAAAACCTAACGTGATACCACAGAGTGTTGACTCGACATAAATCTCTAGAAAAGGCAAACTCATCTGCAGTGATGGAAAACAGATCATCAGTTACCTGAGGAGGGAATGTGTGTGGGCAGCTGGAGGAAAGGATTACAAAGGGGTGTGAGGACATTCCTGGGGGTGATGGAGATTCTCCATATCCTGGTGTGATGTTGGTTTCACAGGTACAGACACATGTTAAATTATACAACTTTAAATATGTGCAGTTCATGTAAATTATACCTCCATAAAGCTTTTATATATATATATGTACATTTTGTATATAATATACGTATTTTATATATAAACATATATTTTATATATAACATACACCTTATATATATATTTTTATGCATTCAGGTACTTTAAAATCTCATCAGGGACTTCCCTGGTGGCACAGTGGTTAAGAATCCACCTGCCAATGCAGGAGACACAGGTTTGAGCCCTGGTCAGGGAAGATCCCACATGCTGCGGAGCAAGTAAGCCCACGCGCCACAGCTACTGAGCCTGCGCTCTAGAGCCCGCGAGCCACAACTACTGAGCCCATGTGCCACAACTACTGAAGCCCGCGTGCCTAGAGCCTGTGCTCCCAACAAGAGAAGCCACCGCAATGTGAAGCCTGCACGGCGCAACGAAGAGTAGCCCCCGCTCGCTGCAACCAGAGAAAAGCCTGTGCGCACAGCAACAAAGACCCAACGCAGCCAAAAATAAAATAAATTAAAAAAGAAAAAAATCTCATCAGAATTGCAAAAGCAAAGTGCTAGATAGTCTTGACTATCTGATTATATATCTCAGTGAAGAGAAAACCCAAACCAGCATTATTAAGTCTTTTTCAGAGTTTCAAAATGAGGATTTAACTAAAGTTTTGTTTTTTTTTTTTTAATGTATCAGATTACTGTTCAGACACACAACCAATTGTTTTATCTACTGGGAACTCAGGCCTAATATTTATTTTTGTACTTTTGAAGGTATGGACCAGTGATTAAGGAAAATACAACAGAATTTTCCTTTTTACAGCCACCTTCAAATTGCCATTTTGTGTAAAATAACACAAAACGTCAAAGATGTAGATGAACATTTTAGACATATGACAAAGAGTGGCTCCTCACCAGGATGGCTATTTCCCACTGTCGATTCTGCTAAGGAGGGCTTAGAGGGCGCCGTGCAAATTGGTTCAGGAAACAAGCCATGAATGGTATTTCTGCCTTCCCTCCCTCCTGCACCGTCAGTGAGCAGGGAATCTGGGTTACATCTTGCTAGTTGTTTTCTGCAGTGATGCAACAGAACGACTCCCAGATACCTTGAGAGTGGCCAGAAGATGACGCAACATGTTGGGATGAGAACAGGCACATCGTTTATCATGACGGAGCCAGGGCCCTGACGCTGCACTGCGGTCCTGGAAAGCTGCTGCCCGAGCAGACAGCAGCTGGGGCATCTCCAAGGTGGGCCACCTGATGTATAAACCAGGCCTGAGCACCATCAGGGCCACGGCCGGCCTAGAGATTCTGTAATGTTCAAAATATCCAGAAAGGCTTGCGATGCCTCCCTGCGCAAGGCTGTCATCCCCCCAGCATGTGAGAGCTCTTGGGGTTGAAACCAACAAGAGCCAGAGAATCACTTTATTGGTGAAAAGATCTCTAGTGAAGGGCTGGATTGTGAAACTCGTCCCCGCCCCGAGCTCTGTTGCAATCACCACCACAGCTTTCGGGCTCCGCTTTCAAGATACACGGAAAAGCTTCAGTTAGCAGAACACAAGTGGTATTTTCACCACCATGGTTTAGAAAAAAAAAAAAATAATAATCTAGGTACTTCTCTCACGATCCTTTAACAGCATCCGGGCTGGGCAGATGCCGGGAAGCAGCTTTCAGCAAGAGGGAAATCTCTAGTACCTCGTAACGGGCCATGAGCAAATCTCAGACAAGATGATCTAGTAAAGCCCGCACATTCGAGTGACCCTAACCATCACAAATGTGGAGAAAGATGGGAGCACGACGGGAAAAGCTGAGAAGTCTCACGGCAAATTCCCTTTCGTCGGAAGGTCAGCTTGAGAAGACCTCATCTAAACTACCTGTCTCAAATTTCTTTGAACCAAATGCTCAGCAAAATACACTGTCCTGAAAGGCTGATGCTGCAAAGAATAATTTTTAGGCGTATTCCTTAATCTTCTAATATTTTTTTAGGTGGAAAAAAAAAAAAAGCAGCAGCTGGGTCCTGACACACCCAGAAAAGTTTGCTTCCACAGCATTTTCGAACCAGGAATTTGGTTCGTTTGAAACCTCCCTACTTTTTTTCAGCACCCATCACCACTTTAAAACAGGAAGGAAAGAAGAAAACTTATTGGTGAGCTTCGTTTTCATCATTTCATTATTTTTTCCAGTGGGAACTGCTGTCATACTGAAAACTACTCTGTTCTTCTCTTGATCCTCGCAGGAAAATCGTTCGTCAGGCAAAGCCACGCTCACATCGTTTTATCAAGTGGGTCATTGTTATTTTTAAGTCCAGAAAAGTGCTTCGTCAAGCACAGAAGCAGTTAATTCTGAGTAGTGAAACAGTCATGTAACCAACGATAAATCAGAACATTTGGGTGACAGTCTGGAAGTAATCTGAACACTGGCAGTCTGTCAGTTTTCGGTTTTAAAAAAAAGTATGTAAAACACTGGGTAACTGTCATACACAGTACCTGCCTCATTATTCACACTCAGTAAACATGAATAACATCTTAATGTTCCCAGCACAAGGAAGAGGAGTTTTTCCAAGAGCAAAGAGTTAAAACAGCGTGCTCTTGGCTGGATGCAAGATGGCCTGGGCCTCAGCGAAGGCATCCCTGAACACCCAGCTGACCTGGCTCTACGGCCCCGCCATGGACACCCAAACACCTGCAGAACCAGGAACCAAGGTTCCCATGGCAACCAGAGCACTTATTTAAATCGACTGTAACCGCTTGCGTGCTTTCCCCAAAGACACTCTACGAGTGGCTCTGCTTCCAAAACAACCTCTGGGTTTAACTTCACATTGAAAAGTCGATTTCAATCATTTCATTTTCTTAATTATTATCTTAGGTCACTGAATGTATTTATTTCATTCTTAAGCACCTCAGCCGTTCTCTAACTTGGCGGGAAAGTCAAAGTCTTCAAAGAGGAGACCACTCGAGAAGCAACAAATCCAAACAGTGAGAACACGGGGTGTTCGTTAGACATGGCTGGTGACAGCTCGGTCACCTCCCCCATAATGTAGAGATGAGGAAAACGCGCCTCAGAGAAGCTGAGTGACTAGCCTGAAGTCACACAGCTCAGCGGTGGTAGAGGTCGGGCCAGAAGCCGTATTTTCTATCTCCTCTTCCAGAACACATTGGCCACACCAGCCAGCCTCGAGGGACTACCTCAGGGGACACCTGCCCCCTGACCTTCCCCCGCCATCTCCCCTTTTCTCGCTGTCTCAGAACTTTAATTCAATGACCAAGTGCCAAAGTGGTGGAATCACGGATCGTTGG